>NC_030434.2:15861437-15988937 GCF_001660625.3 Ictalurus punctatus | reverse complement strand
TGATGGGTGCTCCAGTGGCATGCTGAGAGAGCGAGGTTATTTCAGATTTTAGATACAACCTTTCTATATCCACATCATTAGTACAACTTTTATTATTTTACCACATGGTCCTGACTGCTTGCTGTTAAAAAAAGCAAAACTTCCACCCACCATTTTCCATTCCTTATCAACAGCTATTCCCAGATTTTCTCTACAATTAGTAGTCTGTAAGGCCTTTATTCAGTCAATTTAATCAATGCTCAAGTTCCTCGCTCTTACGTTCTCCGTCAGAGCATGGGAAGTGTGGATGCAATGGGCCTGAGTTCTAATTGCACAAGCAAGCAATGAGGAACCACAGGCCCATCTCCTTAATTAAGCACTCATCAAGCTAAATCAATCCTCCAACCACTCCCACACCAGCCCTCTGTCTCAGTCCATCCATTAGATCAATAGCACATTCACCTAAGGTCACTTAACTCCTCTTTCTTGGCACATTTCTTACTGCTTAGAACAATGTTACTTTATGACACTGTCTTTGAAGCTCTCCTAATTGATATTTTTGCCCAGTAATGTGAATAGCACATTTTTAATTGGCAATTTTCTGAGCTTGGAGTCCTTGCATAAAAGTGTCTTTCTTTAATTCAGCCATTTCTCAGTGCGTTATTGAAACCAACACATTGATTAAGGCAGTGATTTTGGCAGCATATGCCCAATTTGGATCAGTTTGTAGTTTCTGCCTGCTTAACTTTTCATCAACATTTTGAAGTCAATTAACCTTAAAGAAAACTGTGTATTGAGGCTTGGTTAACCACCGATGCCTCATCAGTTTGTTTTGGGTCTTATTACTATGTTTTTATCAGAAGTGTTTTTTCCCCCCTCAGTTAAAAGGTGATATAGCTGTTGAGTCAGAATGAGTGCATTCTGATGACCTGGGACTCTGTAAGCTTGGAGGCATTGCAGATCCAGACCCAGCTCCAGTTTTCTTCATTACTGCAAAGATAAAAGCAGAGTGTCTTTTGCGCAGCTCTAAACTTTGGGTCACGCGTCCTCTCCATCTGTCTCTGGGAGCCATTGGGAGCTGATAGTGCGGCCTTTTGGCACGCAGCAGCTGCTGGCCTTCTTTTTCACTCATAGCCACCAACTGTGGGGCCGTGGGCCACTCTGAAAGGTTTTTGTTGTATTCTTGGTACCATTAGCTGCCTTTACTTACCATTTATTAAACTGGATAGCGTTCTGTGGTCGTCAGCAATTATTCTGTGCATGGAAAACTTTTATTCTGGTCTTTGCTTCAATATTTGCTCTTATTAGTAAAGTGAGTGTGCTTTAAGCTCTAACAAAGGGCAGGGTGAGAAGAAAGCTTACTGCTTCCTATGAAAATATGGATCTTCATTATTGCTATATTTTACTGTCACAGAGCTCTATGGCTTTAGCTCAATTCATCATTAAGTTTTTTATCAGGGAAGATGACATACTATGTAATTGCTGCTGCAAAGGGACAGCACTTTCACTGTACCAAACATGTATCTCAACATTTTCTAAGATTGAGTATTGACTGTTTTGTAAAGAAAATAAAAAACAAGCAAGTGCACATAGTACCTTCATAATGTTTAAGAACTAAACCAATCCCAATCTTAGCAGGTAAGAAAAACTCTAAGATGGACAGGGGGAAAAAATACCCTGTGGAAAGGGGTACTCCTCTAATGGTATGCATTGATTAATCTACACTATCCTAGCATCTGGAGCCAGTGTGTTGCTTAATTTGCTGTGGAGTGCTGTGCCCTTTCTTTCTTATCGCTTAGGGTCACAAGATTTCCAACGATTCTGCAGGTTGGAATCCAGTGCAGAGGGGTTTCTGTTAAAGTCAACATAAACAAATGTTAATCAGACATAGAATTCATTTATTGCTCTGGAAGATCACGACCAAACATCCATACTGTCTATCAGCAGAACTACCCATCCCACTTACAGTTGCAATCTAAATTATTCAACCCCCATTGCAAATCAGGTTTATTCTCAAAATATACAGACTTTCAGCTGATTGCAATGAACACATCAAACAAAAGCAATTGAAATAGTTCAACACAATGAATGCTTCAAGTGGTTTCCGTAACTTCAACTGAAAATGCACCTTATAATGATTTCTGCAGTTTCAAACCTATTCAGTATTCAACCTCCTGAATGGAATCCCTCACAACAGTAGAAATATGCAAAACAGGTGTTGTCTCAAGCACACCTGATACAACTTAATCAAGGGCCTCATGAAATACCTGAACTGGCTAGGGGTAAAAAGTATATGAAATACCTGGATGGGGAGGAAAAGAAAGCTATCAACAGTTGCAACCAGATTTCTGAGAAGGCAGATTGTGAAAAACCTTTGAGTGACTGCAAAAGGCCTGCAGCAAGACTTGGTGGCAACAGGCACAGAAGTTTCAAGTGAGAAAAAGGGGATTAAAAATTATATAAATAAGCCACAGAAGTTTGGGGATTCTGTTCTGTGGAGCAAAGAAACAAAACTGGAACTTTTCGGCACAATGGATCAGAGAAAGGTCTGGAGAAAGAAGAGTGAAAAAAAGAACACTCTGCCCCGTCAAGTATGGTGGTGGCTCGGTGATGCTCTGCAGCATGTGGAAGGCAAGATGGATTCATTGAAGTATCACAAAATCCTAGGAGAAAACGTCATGCCGTCTGTGGTGAAGCTGAAGCTTGGGTGTCATTGGACCTTCCAACAGGACAGTGATTCCAAGCATACTTCAAATTCCACCAAGGCTTGGTTGCAGAAAAAGTCCTGGAAGATTCTACAACGCCATTACAGTCAACTGACTTGAACCCCATAGAAAATCTCTGGTGGGATTTGAAGAAGGCAGTTGCAGCACACAAACCCAAGAATATTACTGAACTGGAGGCCATTGCTCATGAGGAATGGGCTAAGATTCCTCAGGAATGCTACCAGAAGCTGGTGTCTGGCTCTGCATCTCCTTTGCAGCAGGTCATAACAGCAAAAGGGTGCTCTACTAAGTACTAAAGGTGCTTGCCATGAAAGGGTTGATCATTTTGAGACTGGAAAAATCACTAGTTGCATTTTCAGTTGAATTTGGGGAAACCACTTGAAGCATTCATTGTGTTGAACTATTTCAATTACTTTTGTTTGATTTGTTCAGTGCAAACAGCTGAAAGTCTGTACATTTTGAGAATAAACCTGATTTGCAGTGAGGGTTGAATAATTTTGATTGCACCTGTAAACTAGATCATGTTTCGTAAGTGTCTTGCCCAAAATGGAGCAATTCCAACCTTTCTTTTCATGAAACTGTGCATTTCTCAGTCACACAACCTGTGGTTTATCAGCCAGGAGAGGAACGATGTAATTATCTCCTTAGGTGTGATTTGTTGTATTATTACCCTCTATCCCTTGTAATTTTGCATCTAATAGTCTCTTATGGAATGCCCTTTTTTGCTCTTTGCTCCATGAGCTCCACTGCTCAGTGCCCAAGGCTACTGCAAATGGTACCTGTACATCATTCACAACCGCTGTTGTCATGCCATGGAGTCAGCCACCATAATCTATAGTGTATTCTGTCACATCTCAGCTAAAGTAAACTCTCCTCATGTGTAGAATGAAATGTAATGCACTTTAGTGGAGCTGTTATGCCGCAATAAACAATGTCACCAAAAATGCCATGTGCACAATTGATACTGATGATATGAGGATGTTTCTTGTCAGAACAATAAAAGAACATGACTGGGGTGAAAAATAAGATTAGCCAGTGTACCATAATAATGACCTGAGGAAGAGGAAGTGAGGTAACACCCTTAAATATGTACATTAATAATGTGTAGATTTTAGAGCAGATCATAGCACTGAATGCTCAATTTTACAACCAACAATGTGTTATTCGCCATGGATTCTGATTATTGTTTCATATTAATTGTATTGGATATTTGCACAGCTTTTGACTATCAATCATGCTGGGCATCTTGAGTGGTGTGCTGCGTTGTTGTATTTTAGTGGCCAAATGTTTCAGATAAACCTTTTAAAATAAAATTTTTTGTATAGCACTTATAATAATAGACATCATCACAATGCAGCTTTACAGAAATCTGTATGTAGATTTAGATCCCCAATGAGCATGCAAGAGGTGATAGTGGCAAGGAAAACTCCCTGAGATGATATGAGGAAAGAACTGGTTATACAACTTTAGGTCATACAGATCTTTAGGTCATATTATTTTGGCACTATTATTCAATTATTATATTATCAGTTCCATAAGGGTCCATTTTAGGATACCTTTGATTCTTGATATTCTGTGTCACAGAGTCAGATGTCATTTTATTTGGTCTCCCGAATTTAACAAGTATTTTCTTGTTAAATGTAGGCTCTCTTCATGTATTTGACTAAGCCAATTAATTTCTGTTCCAATCATAAATTTCTTCTATCTTAGAAATATCTATAGAATCAAACCTTTCCTAAGTGTTTGCTGATTTTGGAAAAGATGATTCATGTGTTTGTGTCATCTTGCCCTTGTGTGTCTCAGTCAACCTCTTTAGCATGTCTACCAATCTGCTTAATCTCCAAATGGCTGCTAGCCACCTGAGGTTCTCTGATCAGCTTCTTTGAACTGTCCCTTGGTCTCACTTGAAATAAATAATCAAGGTTTTGCATTTGTCATCCTAGATCTGCAACAGATCGCCCATTGACATAAGGGATGCATTTTGTACTTCTAATCAAAAAACAAGCCCTTTTAGAAAATAAACAACATGCTAATAATTTACGTCATTTAGATGATACTTGAATTTTCTGGCTCTGTGCTTTTATACCCAAATTTGTTTAATTGAAGAAGTTGTCTCTGCTGCAGAGATGATTTTATATATATATATATATATATATATATATATATATATATATATATATATATATATATATATATATATATATATATACACAGTATATTCTATGTCTGTATTCTATGTATAATACTCCTGTAGTGTGAGTATAACACAGTACTGAAATGAAATGTTAAGCTAATTAATAGTGGTTGGCAGGTATATTTATAGTTACATTCACAAGCTTGAGGTTGTTCACACAATGTAGTACGATATAGGTGGTGTGTATGTGCATGTGAGTGCATTTTGATACCCACACTGTCTGATGTACTGTAGGTGGGAACCACTAGCTCTCATCACCTCTCTGAGTACTCAGTGTTCCATTGTGGAAGCAAATAAAAAAAAAATAAACAAACACATTTGAAATAATTGAGCCACATTAATATGTGTATTTGGCTCCTTTGGTGCCTTGAGCTGTCCAGTAAAAGCTAATTTTAGGTTTGGATCATCAATGTTTGTTTTGATTCCTGCTGAGTGTTCTAAGTGAGTCAAGATGAACCCAAAAATTATTGAACTGAAATTATTGAAATTGTTAAACCACAGAGGGTCTTGAATATAAAGACTATCAGGAAAGGATTTCAAAAGATATTTCATTCCAAAATATGGCTTTATAATAATACCTTTGCATTATTGTTATGTGTAAAGCCATATTTTGGCTTATAGATTATTTTATTATATATAATTACATGAATAATATACACATTAGAAAAATTAAATTACAAAAAATTACATAATTTTTTTAATTATTATTTTTAAAGCCATATATCATCCACCATGTTCTCTCACCATGTAACACGTCATCTGTGCATATTAATTGCCTTATTAAAATCACTAACGTATTAAAACCTGTGCACCAATAAACACTGTGATAATGAAAGGAATGCTGAATGCTTTGTATATTTTAGGGAATCTTGCACGGTGTTGCAGTAGAATGATTCACAATGATGTCGAGTTGAATAGATGAGGGTTTACATTTATCGGATGAAAATACCTTTCCAGGTGCAGACGGGATAAAACTGTGATGGAGGAGGAAAAAAAGCGTAATAAATTCCAAAAAAATTTTTTACTATAGAACCTTGAATATACCATTATCTGCCACATTCCAAGTAATAGTCTGATAAGTCTGATTTGGCCTAGAAATGAAATAAAATTCAGTACTGCCAGGTGCATTTATTGGGTTGCCTAAATCACATGCATTTTTAAAAGCCTGAACTCCATGACCATGTTTAAAGCAATGAAATGAGGGTTCAGGAGAACTTTGCCTTCTGACTATTCATGCACACAGCTCTGTATGTAAATTAAATTCAATTATTACAATTATGTAACAAAATGAGGAATTGTGTAAACCTCTAGGAATTTAATTCAGTTCCATTTGTCTGTCTAAATGGTGTATAATGGGTGTATACTGGTGTATACTACAGGATTAAAACATTTTTTTTTTTAATTAATTGGATTTAAAATTCCTGTTTGTTGCTTTACATGGCCCTGTCCCTAAAACATTCCTGACAGTCCGTTTTTTTCCATCTGTAACACATAAATTGTTTAAACTGTGGAGCAATTGTACAGTTTAAACAATATATTTCACATTATCTGTATCAGCTGACAGTTTTATGTGCCATGTTTTATAAAGCAAGTGTGTCCCAGTGAGAGGAAAAGCAACACGGGGGTCCAGTGTTGCTGTTGACTGTGAGGCATGTTTCCTTGTAGTGTGACTGGAAGTGCTAGCCACTGTCATCACTCTTATTTGATTCGTACAGGGACTACAGTGAAAGAAAGGCGCAATACATCATAGCACTTCACGCTGTGGACAAAATATAGATATACCTCAGAAGAATTGAGACAGAGTGATATCAGTTGCCAGGCAAATATACATGCTGTCATCTTTTGCTCAGCTTCTTGCTGTGTATCATCATGTGCCTCATGTGAATGGTGCAGGAGCTCTATGAATACCTCCGAACATAGAGAAAAGCATCTGCACATCTGAACTTGTGTAAACATTTCTAAGAAAAGTCTTTGAGCACTGAATCCTGATGCTAATTTTCCAGCTGCTCCCTTTCCCAGCTGTGCTTAGCAACTGAGCCAGGGAGCGTTGTGAAACAAAGGGGCCACTTAGCTATTCGCACGTATCAGAACTGCATAATTGCGCTTCGTTCGGCAGTCCTGATTGGCACTGACTTTTATAATAGTAGCTATGTACAAATGTGTGGACAAAAACATCTAACACTAGCCCAGCTAGCATAATTATTTCCATTGTGATAGAAAAGAATGGACACTTGCTTGTATTTGTGTCTTAAATAGTGGTCTCAATGCTCTTATTTGATACCGGAAATATCCCATTATATACATTCGCTAAATTTCATCTCATTCACTAATCCTTTCAGCTGCAATTTGATTTGAAGTCATGCCAGATTTCTTTGGTGACAAATTGCACCCTAAAGAAGAGGCCTAAAAATAACAAATGGCTTTCATCCTTGTCCATGCCCTAAAGATGTAGTGGCACATCTTTATCATTAGAACACAGCAGCCTAAAGAATGGTAGAGTAGAGCGTATTGGCCTTCAGTAGCAGCATTGTGGAGGAAAGGCTGCCTCTGCATCCTTACAACTAAACTGTGACCCGAATCTAAAAGACATATTTGTTTTAATTAATTTGGACAAGGAGAAGGAGATGCCTTTGATACAAATGAAGGCTGACTTTCTTCAACAGTATTCTGGTTTGACTTTGTTCTAATCTCTAATCATTCAACATTAAATAGCTTATCGCATTCATTTCAGACATTTTTTTCTACACTCTTTTCACTCATCTTTTTGAGTTTGTTTTATTCCTAGCATGTTTAATAAAGAGCTGTGTTTAATGCTCAGTGCCAGTCTCCCAAATAGTATGTCAGTATAGTGTACCACCAGCTATATAGTGGATTAAATGTGTACTTCAATTGATAGTATGTAGTTTGGGCATAGTTTGGACACTGTACTCTATATGAACGTAATTTCAGTCAAAACAATCTCTGTGAATTTTTAAAGAAATTGTCAATTTTGTTATTGCTCAAATGAAGAAATTAAACTGTTTCTCAGTGTTGCAGCAATGCCTCATACTCTAAGAAAAAAACATAGCCCCTTTAGGGCAGAATATATTGAAGATGACAGAAGGTTGTGAAATCAGGAGTGGGTTAGTTTTTTTCTTTTTCTTTTCTTTTAATTCAACTGACACTGTAAGAGAACTGTAGAACCATACAGACATTATCACAACATATGCTTTTAAAGTCTGCTTATAAATTCAGAATCTACATTCGGTGTTTCATCGTGATTGCACAGGTGAATGATCTAATTAGCAGCGAACTAAACCACAAGAGTTTCACATGCACACCAAGGCTACATCCACCTCTCTCTTTTCCAGTGCTGCACGGAGCAGAAGCTGCCAGTCATCTCTAACACTTATTAAAACTCTCTTATTATCAAACCTTCCAATGTTAACACCACTATAGGGTCTGAAACGTCACACAGCCAGTGTGATCTTTCACTGTATCTCATCTAGATGATAAATGACATATCACACAATGTGTAAAGAACCAGCACAATTAGTCAGGCATAGTTGACACTGAGTGTATTACTGTTACAGAGCCAGACAGGTGTGTAGATTGACAGTCGGTTGGTTTTTATGTCTTATTTACACTTTCAAATTTGATATTCTCCAGACTCACATTCAGTCTTTCAGTGCGACTGTGAAGGTGAATTCACTAATTAACAGCAAGACTGAGACTGAAGACAATTTGAGGAAATGAATCACAATGAAACACAATGCCATGGGCTGAAGAGCCGAGATCACAAATCATATAATGTGCAAAATTTCAAGCAACCAGAATAATTAAATAGGCACAATTCATGAGTCTAATGGAGATAAGATATTAGGAGATTCATTATAAGCATGAGCTTGATAGAGTTTTGAATTTCCCATGAACTTATTTTATGTAACTAGTCCTGTTGTGGCTAATTGGGACTTTAGATATTCTGAGATTCCATATTGTACTATTCGTGTTTTTCCACACTTTTTATTTGCACGTTGTTGTCATTTGATTATTTTTACCTTGTGAGGTTCCTGTGCTCTTGCAGTCCTTCATGAACAAACTAAATAAAATGGGTGTGGCTTAAATAGGTAACGGGTGTTAATGCTGGAAGTTGAGGTCATAAGTTTACATACACCTTGCAGAATCTTAACAAAATGTTAACCATTAAAAGGGATCATAAAAGTTGCATATTGGAATTTTTTTTTTTTATTTAATTTAGCACTGCCCTGAATAGGCTATTTCACACAACAGATTATTACATATACAGTGAGGGAAAAAAGTATTTGATCCCCTGCTGATTTTGTCCGTTTGCCCACTGACAAAGAAATGATCCGTCTATAATTTTAATGGTAGATTTATTTGAACAGTGAGAGACAGAATAACAACAAAAAAATCCAGAAAAACGCACGTCAAAAATGTTATAAATTGATTTGCATTTTAATTGAAATAAGTATTTGACAACTCTGCAAAACATGACTTAGTACTTGGTTTAAAAACCCTTGTTGGCAATCACAGAGGTCAGACGTTTCTTGTAGTTGGCCACCAGGTTTGCACACATCTCAGGAGGGATTTTGTCCCACTCCTCTTTGCAGATCATCTCCAAGTCATTAAGGTTTCGAGGCTGACGTTTGGCAACTCGAACCTTCAGCTCCCAGCACAGAATTTCTATGGGATTTAGGTCTGGAGACTGCCTAGGTCACTCCAGGACCTTAATGTGCTTCTTCTTGAGCCACTCCTTTGTTGCCTTGGCCGTGTGTTTTGGGTCATTGTCATGCTGGAATGCCCATCCATGACCCATTTTCAATGCCCTGTCTGAGGGAAGGAGGTTTTCACCCAAGATTTGACGGTACATGGCCCCGTCCATCGTCCCTTTGATGCGGTGAAGTTGTCCTGTCCCCTTAGCAGAAAAACACCCCCAAAGCATAATGTTTCCACCTCCATGTTTGACGGTGGGGATGGTGGTCCAGGGGTCATAGGCAACATTCCTCCTCCTCCAAACACGGTGAGTTGAGTTGATGCCAAAGAGCTCCATTTTGGTCTCATCTGACCTCAACACTTTCACCCAGTTGTCCTCTGAATCATTCAGATGTTCATTGGCAAACTTCAGATGGGCATGTGTATGTGCTTTCTTGAGCAGCAGACCTTGCGCGTGCTGCAGGATTTCAGTCCTTCACGGCGTAGTGTGTTACCAATTATTTTCTTGGTGACTATGGTCCCAGCTGCCTTGAGATCATTGACAACATCCTCCCGTGTAGTTCTGGGCTGATTCCTCACTGTTCTCATGATCAGTGCAACTCCACGAGGTGAGATCTTGCATGGAGCCGCTTGGCAATGGTCTTGTAGCCCATTCCAGACTTGTGTAGGTCTACAGTCTTGTCCCTGACATCCTTGGGGAGCTCTTTGGTCTTGGCCATGGTGGAGAGTTTGGAATCTGATTGATTGATTGCTTCAGTGGACAGGTGTCTTTTATACAGGTAACAAACTGATATTAGGAGCACTCCCTTTAAGAGTGTGCTCCTAATCTCAGCTCGTTACCTGTATAAAAGACACCTGGGAGCCAGAAATCTTTCTGATTGATTTTCCCTCATTAAAATGCAAATTAATTTATAAAATTTTTGACATGCGTTTTTCTTGTTATTGTTGTTATTCTGTCTCTCAGTGTTCAAATACAACTACCATTAAAATTATAGACTGATCATTTCTTTGTCAGTGGGCGAACGTACAAAATCAGCAGGGGATCAAATACTTTTTTCCCTCACTGTAGTCCACAAGACACAATAATAACTGAATTTATACAAATGAACCAGTTCAAAATTTTACATACCCTTGATTCTTAATACGGTGTGTTGTTACCTAGATAATTATTTTGTTTAAAGATCTTTAAAAATATTTTCTTCATTCTGATATTTACATGTTTCCAAGAATACAAAATAATAACAATTTACATTGATTATCTTGTTAAAAATTTTACATCTCCCTGGACCTTTATGTAGTGTGCTACTTTCTTGAGAATCAGTGAATGTTTGCACCTTTTGTGATAGTTGTGTATGAGTTCCCCAAAGTATTAAGAATCAAGGTTATGTAAACTTTTGAACTGGTTTCAAGAAAAACAAAAAAAAAAAAAAAAAAAAAAAACTCAAGCATTTTCAGTTTGCCAGATACTACTGGAACTTCAAATGGGATTGGGTTCTATGGTCAGATGAAACCAAAATAATGCTTTTGGTCAATAAACACCAGAGGTGGTTTTGGCGCACACAGAGATGTAGCCATATGGAAATGTACCTCATGCCCACAATTAAATATGATGGTGCCTCTTTAATGTTTTGGGGCTGTTTTTCTGCCAGAGTATCTGGACATTTCATTAGGATACATGGCATCATGGACTCTATCAAATATCAAAAGATATTAAATGAAAACCTGACTGCCTCTGCCATAAAGCTTAAAATGAGCTGTGGTTGGATCTTGGATAATGATCATAAGGACAATGAACCAAAACATCAAAATCAACACAAAAATAGTTTGCTGACCACAAAATCAAGTTCCTGCCATGGCAATTTAATCTTCCTGCTGGGGAACAAGGGTGGCTGATAACCCATGAGCACTCAAAGGGTGACATACCGGTGGTAGTACTGGTCAGGGAGTTGTGGGCATACTCCACCCATGGTAACTGGGAGCTCCAGCTGGAGAAATTATGGACCTTGATACACCATTAGTGCTGCTTCCAACACCTGATGTTCCTGCTCTGCTTGGCCATTTGTCTGGGGGTGAAATCCTGAGGATAAACTGATAGTTGCCCAGTGGGCATTACAGAATGATTTCCACACTTGGGAAAGGAACTGGGGCCTGCAGTTGGAGACAATGTCCAGTGGGGATGCTGTGCAGCTGAGCATGTGCCTGATGAGGAGGTCAGCAGTTTCTCAGGTGGTGGGGAGCTTGGGAAGAGCCACAAAGTGTACGGCTTTAGAAAACCAGTTGACTATGGTCAGGATGACAGTATTACCATGAGAGGGGGGTATATCAATGATGATGTGTAACCAGAGGCAGCTGGGAACAGACAGGGGTTGAAGTAGGCCGGCAGGTGGGTGGTGAGAGGCTTTACTTCGGAAACATACGATGCAGGCAGCGACAAAGGCCCAATTGTTAGCATTCATGGTCAGCCACCAGAAGTGCTCTTTTAATAGGCTTAGGGTTCAACTGGAGCCAGGGTGACAGGTGAACTAGGAACAGTGAGCCCACTGGAGAACCTGGGAATGCACAAATGCAGGGATAAACTAGCGGCCGAGGGCCCATTACCTGGGTCGGGTTGGGTGCATTGGGCGCTTTGGATAACCGATCTCTCAAGTGACAACCCCCACCACACAGGCTGGAGGAAGGATGGTGTCGGGGTTGGAGGTGTCGTCTCCTGGGGAGAACTGGTGGGTGAGTACATTGGGCTTACCATTCTTAGAGTCGGGATGATAGGTTATCATGAAATTAAACCGCCTGAAGAATAGGGCCCAGCGAGTCTGGCGGAAGTTGAGGCGCTTCGCGGTCTGGATGTAGGCCAGGTTCTTATGATTAGTTCAGATGATGAAAGGCTGCTCAACCCTCTCTAGCCAGTGTCTCCGCTCTTCCAAGGCCAGCAACTCACCTCCGCAGGGGAGAGGTGACAAGAAAAGAAGGCGCATGGGTGGAGTTTCTGGACAAGAACTGATTGTAGGGAGAGAACTGCACCCACAACTGATTCGGAAGCATCCACCTTCACAATAAATTGCCATGAGGGATCCGTTTGGATGTGTTCAGGGGCAGAGGTGAACAGCTCTTTGAGCTTATTGAAGGCAGCTTCTGCCTCACTGGTCCACATGCAGAGGGTGGAGGTGAGCTGTTGAAGCAGCAGTAAAAATTAGCGAACCCAAGGAATCATTGGCGCTGTTTCACGGTGGTTGGTCTGGGCCACTCGACTAAGGCTCAGATCTTCTCGGGTCGGCCTTAACTCACCCACTCTCAATGACGTACCTCAGGAAGGTGACTGAGTGGGCATGGAACTCAATTCTCCAGGAGTCGCTGTAGGACTTGTCGGACATGGTGGGTTTGCTCATGGGGTTTGGGAGAAAACCAGGATGACGTCCAGATACACAACGATAAAGCGGTTCAGGAAGTCCTGGAGTATGTCATTGACCAGGATTTGGAATACAGCTTGGGCGTTAGTGAGGGTGAACAGCATGCCCAAGTATTCAAAGTGATGGTTCGTGTTCCACAGGTACAGTTTAGTGAAGATTGTTGCACCATGCAAAGATTGAAGGCTGAACTGAAGAGAGGCAGGAGGTACTTATTTTTTATGGTGATTGGTAATCAATACTTGAATGGAGGGACTTATCCTTTTTTGGCCATGAAGAAGAACCTGGCACCCAGGGGGGAGGAGGAATGTCATATGATGCTAGCAGCGAGGGAGTCATTAATGTACTTCTCCATGGCCTCTCTCTCAGGACAGGACAGGTTGTACAGTCAACTGGATGTCAGAGTGGACCTGGGAAGGTCTGTGGTGCTGCTGTACATGCAGTGAGGTGATAGAAAGCGGACCCAGTCCTTGCTGAAGACCTATCCCAGGTCATGATACTCAGGGGGAATGGATGAGAGGTCTGGAGGGCTCAGGGTCAGAGGAAGTTTTGCAGCCTTAACGGGTGGAAAGGCCGATTCCAGGCACAAGGAGTGGCAGAAGGGACTCCACTTAATGACCCTCCCGGCCAACCAGCCTATCTGGGGGTTGTGTTTCTTCAACCAGGAGAGACCCAACACCAGTGGAGTACATCGGGAGGAGATGATGTTGAGCCAGATCTGCTTGCTTTAATTTCCGAGAGTGCAGTGGAGTTCAGAGCTGAGTGTAGCAGGAAGTGAGCTGGAAGTGAACAGCAGGAAGCGTGAGCAGTAGACCTGGAATATGAGGAGACAAACACAATGTGCACAGGGTAATACAATTAGGGAAAACAATGCTAAACACTGGCATGGAAAGACTCTCACATGGCAGACATTTCTAATTTAGGCTATGCCCACTTTGGTTTTATATACAAATACAGATAGAAGTACATATGCAGACCCAGTGCTATTGCATTACACCTCTAATTATTTAAGTCAACCTATATTGTTTCCAAACAGACACTTCATAATGTAAATAGTCTTTATTAATACAGAAAGTCATGGTATGATTGTCACAAGGATTTAATAAGATGTTAATATTGTAATATTAGCATTATTAATGGCTGTTCATATACGACTGTTCAAGTACATGCTTTATTAGTTCCTGATGTGCTAAGGATTTGTTCACGTATTAATTCATCATTACAAAAGCATTAGTTTAGTATTAATATATGCTTATTTGTAGACCTTATAGTACAATGTTACCACTCACAGAGCCCAGACAGCAGAGGCTTAGTTTTTGCCAGAGGAGGCACATCCAAAAATAAGCCAAAGCATGTGACTCCATGTCTGTCTATAGCTCTCATCGATCCTTCCACCAAAGTGGCTGGCATTTCTAGGAAAACTCGGTTTCTGTCTCTCCCTCTGTTTCTCTTCCTGTTCCTATCTAAAAAAAAAAAATGAAATGTGGTAAATATATCGAGAAAAAAAAAAACTCATCTAGTGCTTGTTTGTCAGCCTTCCCTGTCCTGCTCCGTTTGTACAGGGTATAGGATGAAATAGGTGATTTTGTTGGAGAAACTGATGTCATGCATGAAAGGCTGAACTCAGCAACTGCAGTAACAATTTCAGTAGAAATTCCCTCTCAAGCTACACTCTTCATTTGATTGTTAGTGAAAATTCTGTTTATTCACATGCAGTACTGGCTTAGCAAACTACTTTAAAGGTCCAGATTTTCAAACATTTATACATTCCTTCTGTTCTCGCTGTTTGTAAGACTTGTCTCAACCCACCCTCTGAAGTGTGACAGAAGTTGTGGAAGCTTGGGAGGAGCTGTGTATTTTTAACTGGACAAAGTAGTTCAGCGCAGGCTTGTCGGCCATAAAAATGGCAGTATCAAACTCCCTGGAGAAAAAAAAAACTTCATCACTTCTAGAGAAAGCTGCATTTTGAGTAGAGTTTCAGATGCTCTCCAAATGAACAGCACATTTTAAAATAACAGGGTCCTGACCTGCGTCTTCACACTCGGCTGGTGTGTGTTAGGCTTGTGTCACCTAAACAGATGGAGGTGATTTGTTTTACGCTCCCCCTGGGGAGACAGTCAATGCTGGGCTGAAACTCTGAGAAACAAGACTCCTACCTGTGTGTGTGGATAAATCAAGAAGAGGTTAGCAATGTGAGTGGTTAATGATGGGAGCCATTACATTTTATTGGTACAATATCAAAGACCCCGCAGGAAGAGTTCCTCTGTGGGTGACGATGGACAGTGATAGTAAAGAGATTTGAGGTTTGAGATGAAAATGGTTTGGAAGGCGACTATGTGTTTGTATGTGTGTAAAACCCTAGACAGTCTGTAGAAGACTGAATGATGGTTCATACACAGGATTTCTGAGCAGTAAGGGGAGAAATATGAAGTGATATATTCAGAGGTCCTCTCTCTCTCTCTCTCTCTCTCTCTCTCTCTCTCTCTCTCTCTCAGCTACAAAGGATGAACAGCTGAAGCTCTCACACAGTTGAAACAGTGAGAAAACATAATGGCCTGTGTTAATGCAGGAACATGCAAATACAGTCTTAATAGAGGAACAAGTAACATCATATTCTCATTCAATATATGATAGGATTTACTCTTCTTTTAATATCCCTTTCCTTTTCCCCATTAAGGACGTCTGTTGTGTTTTTTAACAATGGCTATTGATGAGACTTTTTAATTCTTTACTGCAGTAGTAAAACATTTATTATCAGAAGCATAAAATTGGTCAGTGATATGTAACGAAGCTTAGATTCGTCAGGGTTTTCTTGCATTTTGCTGTGCTCTAAAAGTAATGCTAGTTTTATAAATCAAAAAGATGTCATGTTAATGTTCTCATTAATCCAGATCAAAGGAACTTTATTTTCATCTCTGAGGATTGATGCCACCAGCCAGTTTGACTGTGCTTAAACATAAATTATAAATCCCTAAAACACATTAAGTATGTTTATATTGAATTATTTGTGATGTGCTTAGCAATTCTGGTGCTATTTATTTGGTTGATGCTGTATATTCATTGCTCCAATGAGAAGATAGCAGTTCTTTACCCTACTGTCGCAGGGGGACGTTGCTAGGGCAGTTACAATGATGTTTAATAGAAGACAAGGATGTAAGCTATCTAAACAGAAAGGTTTCACCGTTAGCACCTGAAAACAAAACAGCAAGTGTGCTTTTTCTCCCTCACCATTTTGCAACAATGTTCAGTTTCACATTAAGAAGAAATCCAACTCACTAAGAATTAGTGGAGACAGCAAATGTCGGACTCAAAAGTTGCAGAATGCAATACAGCTATAAGACGCAGTTGTAGCTCCACTAGTTAGTGATCTACGAGATGACAAGCATAATGGCAGTGTCGCTGGTATTAGCATGAAAGTTGAAGCTTTGGAAGCTGATCTGTTTGAGCAGTGTGTATAGATGAAGAGGTGAGAGAGCTGAACAGACTAAAGGATTAAAGCTCTCTTTAGGTAGAGATGAAGCAAGGGCTAAATCCCACTGGCACCACCGTGGGTAATGTAGGATACTGTTAACTAAAATGAAAATAGACCAATGTGTCGATGAAAGGAGTTCAAACCAAAAATGCAGTATTTAGCCATCAAATCTGTTGCACAATTACAAAAAAGATCAGATGTTGAATTATAACTATTAATATGCAAGCCAATCAGAGTATTACACCTGTTTTGTTTTCAAAAATTGAACACATTTTCAGATTATTACTTTTTATAAAATATTACATATGAATTATGCAGTGATGATTGAATGTGTATGTGGGCCCCAAGAGTTCTGATGGTCATGGCCACTACATGACTAATTGAAATCGATAAAATCATTAAAAACGGCAACACTGGTTTCATTTAGATGTCATTTTGTCACCATTTGAGATGATTTGTAGGTTTTAATTCATGATTGGATGGTAACAATCAGTCCAATCTGGTGAGTATTTCAACATAACCTCCCTCTCTGTATTACAAGGGGGGAAATGGGCAGGGTTTTTTATTTTTTTATTTTTAATTTATGTAACCAGGGGATAGTATCCTCACACATACCCCTCAAATTGAATCTCTTTTTTGTGCTTCAGGATCATACCTCCTCTCCTTGGACATTTTGGTACCAGGATCGCTCAGACTCCCAATTCAAACATATCTAATACCTCCACCGATCAGCAACAGGGCAGATCTTTCAAAAACCATAATTCAGATGTGATAGACATATGTAGCAATAACAATTGCTGCATTTTTCTGGTGGGTGAGGTGTAAAATTAGCAAAAATGGCCAAACAGAGAACCTAAATTATTTCAGGCACTTAAAGTCCAGGTAAAACCTTACATTAAATTGTGAGTGGTGTATGAGTGTATAAGCTGTAGAAGTTCTGCTTTGCCCAAACTATTATGTTTTGTGTGTCTGGTGATTAAAGGGAACGGACATATCCTGCATTCTTAGAAAGGAACCAAGGGTTCAAGGGTTATTAGCTTATTAAAAGAGTTTGAACCCTCTCTGATATGGAAGCCATCTGTTTTATCCTCTGTTCTAGGTTGAACTCTCAATGGTTTCCCAGAGGGATAACCAAAGAACCCTTAAAGTTTCTTTATTTATCCATTTTATAAGAATGTGTCTAAAATATGCAATCATAGGTGCATTTTTGTTAACCCCTACATCCTAGACTTATGTTTCTGTCCTTCCTTATGTTTGAATCGCTTTGAATGTATTTCATCACTCCTGTATTACATTGTTTACTCTTTCGGAATCCCAAGTGTAGAAAAGTCTGCCTTGTATTCTAATGCTAATCCCCATAGATATGGCCAAGATGTGAAGGGAAGGGGACAGTAAAGTAGCACTATATTTTAATTATGGTACAAGTAGAAAAATAATTGCTAGTAGTGGTGGAGGCTGTGATTGAAATGAATGAAAATATTTGCAGCAAGAATGTTCATGTCTTTTCAGTGAAAGACAAAAGGGACAAGCTTAATTACAGGTGACAGGTAATACTGCGTCAAACAAGCTCTTTAACTGATGATCTATTGTTCTGACAGCAATGTGTGCATGAATGTGTGCATGGACACTTAAAGGAATGTTACCTCGGGACTGTTCAGAATTATTTAGAATTGTCTATATCAGCTGCTGGTATGGAGCAGTGCACCAGAGGAGCAGTGTATGTGTTTGTGTGGGTGTGTGAATGTGTGTGTGTGTGTTTGTAAGAGACAGAGAGACAGAGAAAGAAAAAGAGACAGGCAGCTCTTCCTCTCTTGCCCAAAGATGGCAGTATGTGCCTGCAGGGGAATGGGAAGAGCAGGTCATGAAAACAGGACGTTTATCCACCATTAGAGAGCTGTTCCTGACAAAGTGCAGCTAGTGCAACAGCAGAATACTAATATCACTGCATCTCTCTCTCTCTCTCTCTCTCTCTCTCTCTCTCTCTCTCTCACACACACACACACACACACACACACGTACACACACGTTTTCCTATAACGCACAATTGCGTTCATTTCACTGAGGTGAAAACAAGCGTCTCCGACAAACAGCCAATAAACACTGTGCTGCTATTTATCACCCTCTTTCTTTTACTGTCTTATTTTCTGCAAGGGTAGGAACTTACACACACACACACACACACACACAAACACACACACACACACGCACACACTGCACTAAGGCATGTTCACACTTTCATGCATGCCATTCCATCAGCCATTCCATTCCATATTCACTTTCATTTCGGGGCAATTTCGGGTTTGCATTTAAGCACAGCCGAGATAAGGCTTACTACATTTTGCATGAGGATCTGCCAGTTTTTCTTTTCTTTTGCATGATAGCACTGATCACCATCTCTAACATCTTTACTTTATTCTTTAATCTTTTGACCTCGCTGTGTCCACTCAGTAAACAACAGCTTAATAACACTACTTACAATGGCCAGACCTGAATATTAATGTTCTTATTATGATGGAAAGTGGCATATGGCTACATCTCTCCATATGACATGGATCTGGATTGACAAGTGGTCAGCAAGGATTTCTCTGAAATAAGACTTTTTTTTAGCTTCTTTTCCAGTCATGGAGAAATCTCATGTGGTATTTCCATTTCAAATTCGATGTTGGTCAACAGCTGGAGAGCTGTAATTCCCAGACATGCTTTATATTCATGTTGAAAAATCCAGTAAGTCAAAGTAACTGGTCCTTGGTAGAAAATGTAGTCTTTTCCTCATGTCCTATAAGGAGTGTATGATGAAATTTCACAGCTTTTGCATGTGTGTTCTGTATTTTGTATGCTTTTTCCAGTCATCAGCTTCACACACCTACGTCGTCTGACCTTTGTGTGTGCACTAGTAGACGACAATCAAGCACCTGCTAATGTATTTCGAGGTCTCATTTGCCCTCACTGCTGTATTGTTTGCTTAGATGTTTACATATGCGACTGACTTATTGCTTTTTCTTCATTTTCTATTCCTTTTTCACCAGCTGTTTTTATTGTTGTCATGCGGAGAAGCATTATTTCTTTTTGATGAATACAATATTTGAACACATGCATAAAACATGTCTTTATTAATCAGTTCTTCACTTCCGGTTCTAAATGACTTTAAAAATAATAAGAGGAGGGAAAATATTGTAGGAAAATCTTAAGAGATATATAAATATTAAGGGTATAACACAGTGGTCACCAACCTTGTTCCTGGAGATCTATCTTCCTGAAGACTTTAGCTCCATATTTGTGCCTGCTTGACCATCATTGCTTTAAGAAGTTCTTGATAGACTAAAACAGGTGTGTTAGATTTTGGTTGGAGGTGAAACCTGCAGAAAAGTAGATCTCCATGAACAGGGTTGGTGACCACTGCTATAATGGAATGCCACTATCTGTATGTGTATCTGTTTAGTGCTAGTTAAACTCAAAGTTTTTGTTTGTTTGTTTGTTTGTTTTATAATTAAATATGAAAGCTATCACTATACCCAACTGAAACAATATAATACATAAAAACAGAGGTAGAAATGCCAGCACTGCCAGCATGGTGTGTGAATTTAGGCTCTTACTCTTAGAATCTTAAGCTCCTTAACCTCAAGTATGTCACTCAAGTTATAATATAATATATATATATCCCGTTTAGTTCTATATTTATTCTGCACGTGCAGTTATTTTTTACCTGCGTTCTCTATTATTTAACTATTGGTTGGTACTATTTCCCAAAATCTTAATAAACTAGTAGCCTAATTTAAACCACGGTGACGATCATCAGGCAGTTATTGAGATGACTGAGTGAATGCTGAGAATTGTGAATGGGAAGATGAAATACGGTCTTTCTTTGTCCCTCAAGCTTTATATCTCAACTCACTCACAAACACATGAAAGTAAAACATTTTTTGGTTGCATCTTTTTCTGTCCAGTCCCAATGCACACTTCTAGACTCATTCAAATGCCCTGTGAACCTTTCTGACAAGCTTTCATAACAAACAAAAAATAGTATTGCACCTCCTATTCATACCTATGTTTGAACACATTATCTTTTCATTCTGAATAATGTATTTGCGATTTTTGCTGGTGGGAGGCAAAAGGACACCTTTGTGATAGCTTTATGATCCTTTACACAGTGTGGCCTTTGTTAGTTTCTCTTGTTCTTTTTCCTCACATCAGCACGCTTCTCTGGTGCAGAACAAAAAGCAAACAGACATGGCCTTGGCTGAGGAAAGGGAAGAGAGGTACATACTCTGAGCTCCAGCATTCACTCTGCCATTTTTTCGTTGCCAGTCTCTAGACTGCAGGAAAGTGTTTTTATTGGACATGACGGTGTGTTCATCTCCACATGAGCCTGTGGTGCTCTCTAGGCTAGGAATAATGGATCAAGCCTTAGGACACAGACATGGCATCGCTGGTCTCAGAATACTATCTCTGTCAGACAGTGCCATGAATGGTGATGTTCTAGCGCACAATTCGAAGTCTTTCCATATTTTTTCATTTGGAAGGAATGGAGATGGGGTAAGGGTGGTGAATTGTGACCCTGTTGCAGTGAACTGCCTATAGACCTATTGGTCAATAATATTGGTCAATACGGTATATTAGGCAGCTGGGCCATAAAGGTGCTAGAAAACTATCAAAATAATTTGTTCATCATTAATAATATATTCAGCCTCTTTATGCACACAGATTAAAACTAAATTAAGTATGCAGATTTGAGCACACACATCACACAATGATTACTATATGGTCAAAAAAATTATCATGCATCATACAAGCTGCCTTAGAACAGGCCAAGGGTTAAGCACAGTGTGGACAAAATGAGTGTATGAATAACTAATGGTCTGTTATATCTCTGAGCTGTTTTATCTATTTCTTTGCTGAGTTGGAGATCAATTATTTATGTCTTTGCTGTTGAAATATGAATGGGCAAACAGACGATGTACCTACTCCATGCTTTTCCATTCAAGAGGCAATTTAATTGGGGGTGGAAACTGGAGGATTGACTTAAAATCACTTGTGCAGTATATAATTGTTAGCATTGTAAAATATATTAAGAGTTACCTAAGGTGTGTTCTGACATTAGCTTAAGTGTGCCAGTATGAGTTGCATTTGATTTAGCAGACTCAGTTTTCATGTACAGTTTAAGGGTAAAGACAACATGGGGTGGGGAAGAAATCATCCCATAATAATCTTTAGACTTATAAGGCTATTTCCATGTCACTGGTGTGAAGGTAACACGTTAATCTCTGGTTTTAGTGATAGCAAAGATGGGTCTAAGGTCCCTGAGTGGACTATGGGTAAATGTAGATGACTATTATCACGAAGAAAAAAGTGCCCAAGATGCCTGAGGCCTGTCAGCTAATACAAAATGTTATTTTCCTCCCTCGAATGTGGTTCCAGGTTTGGTGCCTATATGACTCTGCTAAAAAAAAAAAAAAAAAAAGATTCAGCTCAAGTTGAGCTGGTCAAGCTGGTAGACCATCATTACAAGTTGTTATTTTCCAGCTTCATTATTACTTGACTAATTCGGTCAATAAATTTTCCAATTTTTTAATTGTCTTACTGACGTGTTATTTTCAAGGTTGGAAAGTAATTAATGTACTCTTGTTACAGTATTTAAGTACATAGTTCATAGTCAGCAGCAGCAATATCTGAGACAGGGGAGATAGATGTACAGTCCTGGCCAAATTTATCTTCAGTTTTAAATGCTTTAAAAGAAAATACATAATAATGCAAATTGTGTAAAATTGTGCAAAATCTGCAAATTGTTAGCCCAAACCAGCATTTCACTGTGTAACATCCAACCTGCAGAAATATGTAAAGGTAAACGTGTTTTTTACGTTAAATATCCAAGTAAGCTATGCTGAAGTGAACATCACATTTAACAACAGTTTATAAAGAAAGGTAACATTAGCTGTTGGGGTTTCAGTAGCTTACTAGGTTAGTTACTGAGCTAGCTAACTGCTCTACACTAGCGAGCCAGATCTTTTGATATTTTACAGTATAATCTGTATTAAAAAAGATGTAACGTTTATATCTGGAATTTCTACAAATAAAATTTTATTTAACTGAATTTTGATGTTCGGTAGTGATTACATGGTGTGTTAAATATATCCAAGTGCTGCTACAGCCTATAGGTAACACTCAGGATGTCGTGTAGCTATATGAACTATGTACAGAACTATGTAGCTAGAAACCTGTATGAATTAACAAGAGCTAGCTAATGAAAATAGCAAGCTACTAAAACCCCAACAGCATTTAGCTAGCCAGCTACTGTTTCCTTTCTTTATATACTGTTAAATGTGATATTCACTTCATCATAGCTTACTTGGTTAATTAACATTTTTGGATTAGTTGTGTCAGTTGTAGACATATTAAAAACCTAGCATGTACAGCAATTACTCAAGTAGTTATTTACTTTGAATTGAGTAATTTCTCGATCACTACTTTTATTTATACTCAAATGAATTATTACTACAGTAGTAATATTTTTCCTCATGTCAGTTTGATTTGTACTCTTTTCACCACTGGATATTTTCTTTAAAATAATGTTTCTATGTCATACAGCTTTGGGAGCTGTAATTCAGAAACTGTTTCCTTTCTCAGCTTGTGTTTTGAGTTGAGGCTTATCGGGATTTTTTCAACAGGGGAGATTCAAGATCTTACTGTGGTTTTTACAGTTATGGTTATTCAACTGCATTTTATGGTTAGGACTTTATTTACAGTCAAGGGACATGGGAGAATTTTCAATTGAAATCTCCATTTTGAATGTTCCATTTGAAAATCATGGGAGATTTTTGTTTTTCTTTCTTTTTGTATTGTTGGCTCATTAGTAGAAGTTTTTGTTTTGGGGTCTCTGGTGCTAAGTGGTTGAGACCAAATCTCTGTACATCTGGAGGATCTCATAGCATTTCAGACCATCATAAATACCGATTGTGAGTGTGTTACAGGCTAGCTTTTATTGTAGACACATGGCATCTCCATCAAAGAGTGCTTTGTGGTGAGATGCATCTACTTTTCAAAAGAATACATTTGAGCTTTAATTGCTAGGATTCACATCAATGAGGCACAGAGTCACGGCTGAATGTAAATTCACAATTAATATGTTGTTTGCTGCATTTATTGCTCATGTAGCTGGATGTTTTATTCATGAGTTGAGGTTCTGCCCTGCTGAAAAAAATCTGTGTGAGCACAGAGCTCTCGCTTGTCTCATCCTCAGCACCCTGTCTGCTCCAGGTGACCCAGTGCTGTAGAGAACAAACCTGTAATTAGGAAAGGGAGTCTGTCAGGAGAAGACGATGACATGGGAAGATGCAAAAATCAGACAAGGCTGATATCACTGCCTGTGGTAATTGCCCCACTGGAGCACATCAATTTAAATAAATAAAATCAGCAACATTTTTTAAACTTAAAGATTAAGCCATTAATACAACTGCTGTAAACATGCCTTCATGAATACTTGAATACTGGGGAATAATATGAAGATGCCACCAGTAAACAAAGTTTAAGTTTAAGTTTAAGTTTTTTTGTTATGTTAGTAGTTAAGGCTGAGGGAAGACATTAAAGCTAGTAAGCTGAATTTATCCTGTGAAAAAGCTGTAAATTTGCTAACTTTCTGATGATAAGCATTTAAATTATATGCATTAATTATTTGAGCAACAGAAGTACTTCCTCACATTTTTTTTCAAAAATTATTTTATTTTATTTCATTATTATTTATTGCACGGTGACATTCAGCCATCCATGAAAGGAACAAAGGAAAAAAGCACATGCCTTAAAAAATCTCATAATAAAATGTTACCAAATTAAACTGACTTTGAGTAACTGAAGTAGACGGCTAATGCATGTTAAAATGGTAACAAAACCTGCCTTGATATAGATAACTAAAGTTAGCTAGTTTTATCTAGGTAGTTCATTTGATGCTGAAAGGGTTAGGAGCTCATTAGGAACACTGTTTTTGTGTAAGATATGGAATCACATTTACAGTCTAGTGACAGATTGTAAATCAAAATAATTCACAACAAGACAACAATCATAAACGCAGGATCCACAGGACAATATCTGTGAAATTTTGACCCTATGATGTTTACAATACACAAAATATATATCCTAGTTTTATGTTGGAATGCTTGTTTCACCAAGTCAATAATCCCGACACAGAACAACTGCTTTTATTGTATCAGAAAATAGCAAAAACAAATACAAAGATTAAACTGAGCCAAATAACCAATATTTGTAAAAGGATTTTTTTTTTTTTTTTAATGTTAAGAAAATAATATTACCTGCATAAACTGAGCTGTGTGAAAACCACTGTTATCAAGTTAGTTAGCTATGGATAATTCAAAGATTGGGGTGCCATGAGTGTACCACTGATATTACATTGACAAATATGTAAAGTAAAGATAAAATACATTTTAAACATAAAGTAAAAAGTGATAAAGCTAAAGTGACCATCACAACAATGTTTCTGATAAAAATCTAAAAAGTGTTTGCCTGTTCCAGCCCACTACATTTTCATATTTTAAAAATCATATTATTTTTGCATAAATGTATGACTCTTATATTTTCATTTCCAACAACAGGAACTCAATTTTATTACCTTAACACATTCATCCTTATTAATATTCAGAATAAGTCACATGATCAACAGGAAGTTACATCATCCAAATTTCCTCAAAATCATAGAAAGAAGTACAGTCAGTTCTCTCTTTATTTTTTCCTTTTTTTCAATGATATTATGATATTGAATGATGACTTTGAAAGAAAAGCCTGTTACCCTTATATGTTGAAAGTAAATTATTCATTAAAGTTATGCATTTTAAGTAAATCATTACAACGTCCTTACGGTCCTCATGCTATTAGCATGGATGCTAGTTAGTTACATTTTGTGTATTTGATAATTCTTTGCTAAAAACGCAACTCTTATTTTCAAATCTGTTATTAATTTAAAAGCAAAATGGAGCTTTTGTCAGCAAAGAAGCTTTGTCATAAATGATGTTGATATGTGAGATGGAGTAACAGTTTTTGAATTTAGAATGATTTTAAAAATTGTTTAAGAATTAGAAGGGATATAAATGATACTCCAATAGTGGAATCACCCAGATATAGTAATTTTAGCCAACTTACTTAACTCAGTTTGACTTTTGAGGCTGAGAGAGTAAGGAGCTTCTCTCTAGCATGTTAAACAACATTGATCCATGATCATAAGAAAACTTTTCACTGAGAAAACGTCATGCCATTAATATCACAAACGCTATATCCTAGACATGGCAATTCATAAGAAGTAACAAGGAAGAAATCTAAACCAGCTAAAATATTAACAACCAGGATGAGCAGAAAAGACAAGATAAAGGGAAATAAGTAAACAAATAAATTAGTAAGCAAGCACCAAATGTCGAAATGTAGCATGTCAGAACACAAGCGCTGAAAGGGGATTTCATTTTACATGTTCTCTCATGTAAGCAATGTTGATTTTTATGCAGCGTTACCAGCCACATTACCGCCTTGACATATTGAGGACACGATGAAAGCACTCACCTATACCAACTAGACAGTGAAAAAAGATCTCTATTTTTATGTTCCTATCTTTGGAGAATCCTAATTCATTGTGTTTTACTTAGGTGTAATAAAAGATTTCTGAGACAGAAATCTAGGCAGTGCTATAAAACTCCTCTAAATCAGCTTATTATTCTGTACCTAGCTGAAGGCACTCGTCTGGCAGTGTCACATTCTGCATGAGAAAAGCCCATTTGAAAACACAAGCTGTCGTGTGTTTGCTGTGTTAAATATTAGAATTATGGTCAGTTCAGACAAGACAGAAATCCAGTGTGTCTGATGAGACACGACCGAGACGTTGCGTTGCATAGACAAATTAAGATGCACAGGTCAACTGTCAACACCATAATCCTTTAATAAAGAGAAGGGCTTTGCTAAGATTAGTGGAGGGAGGACGGAGAGGTGGAGGATATCACTGTGCTCTCAGACCTTCACCAGGTATTGAACATATATAGTGTAACAATTCTTCCATATTGAGACATAAACAGGGAATGTGTTTAATAAATAGAAGATGCAACATTGACCTTTCTGCCCTACAATGCAAATGAGAAGCACTGTGGTTTGCATGTGCAGCATGACAGAGTCACACACTGGGCTATAGATCTGTATTGCTGAAAAACCTGTCAGTCTCCATCAGTCACCAGCTGATGGGGAAAAGAAGAGAACAGGTTTCCACACACCAAGGACACATATGAAGATTGAGTAGTTCATTTGGAGGTTATTCATTGTACTCTCAATCTCATCCGTCGTCTTTCTTTCTCCTTCATATAGTTATTGTGAGTAGTATGGCACAAAAGTCTTAGACACCCTATTTAAAAAAAGTAAAAATTAAAAAAAGGAAAAAAGGAAAAAGTAAAAATTTTATTTTATATATATATACACTCAACAAGTTTGTGTAAAACTTATGTTCATCAAATCAATGATGATCAAATCCATTGGAGAAGACATGCTTCAATAGAAGGGGTGAGACTCAAGGAAAATCTGACCTTTTGTACAAAGGAGTTATATCACAGATGTGCTTAAATTGAAAGAGTGACCAAGAAATGGAGATAAATAAATGCAAATGTTTCCAAACAAGTGTATAGCATGGTACAATTATGCAATTAATATCCTACCGTGCTCTGTGGTGTGTGTACACATGCTAAGCAGGCACAGGTGGCCACCATTTCCAATCAAGATGGCAAGAGGAAAAGATCTGAGTGACTTTGACAGAGGGTTCATTATTGCGGCTGGCGCTCTAGTCACAAAGACTGCACTACTGGCTGGTGTTTCAGTAGGAACAGTCACTGAACTGACATCTGCATTTAGATCTATGATAAACACATCAATAAATAGGGATGGAACCTGTGGTCTAAAGCATACATTAAGTGGTGATGCTTGTGCTTTAGTGCAATAAGTAAAAACAGAAGAGCGACTGTTTTTTAGGTAACTGCCATTGTGAATGCAGGATATGATCAGACTGTCAGCATGAACAGTCCATCAACATTTTTATACACTCTCTTAGAAAATGTAGAACTCCTATTATCCAATAAACACGTAAAGAAACCTTGAAGAACATTTGATCTAAGAGTGTAGAGTGGGATATTATAGCTGTAGTGCATAGAGTGCATGTGTGCCAAACAACAAGACAATGGTACAGACCTAAATGCTTGACCCCTACAGTGAAGGGTCAGTCTGGAAGCTCAGTGAGAGACGTATTTGGGTCCATTTCACTCTTTAGAGTGAAGAGTCACTGCTAATCAGTACAGAATTTATTATGACTGATCACCTTTATCCAGTGATGAAACATTTTTATCTGCCAACATTCATTGGGCATGAGGGCTTACTGAGTGGTTTGATGAAAATTACATAAATAATATGCTATGGCCTTCAGTCATCAGATCTCAACCTAATTGACCATCTATGGGAGATTTTGGACTAATGTGTTAGACAGTGCTCTACAATGATCAACAGAACACTTAAAATTCTTGTATATACATATGTTCCCATCCATCAATCCAGGACATCTTCCTGTAATCTGTAAAAAAAAAAAAAAAAAAAAAAAAAAAAAAAAAAAAAAAGATCACACTTTTATATTGGTGTTTTTTTTTTTTTTTTATTTATTTATTTTTTTTTTAAAGGATTGTTGATGGAAAGCTGTTACTGTGGTTATTTGACCTGGCATATGCTGAAAACAAGTAATGGTATGTGCTGAGAGCATTTTAAGATTTTTTGATAGATGCATGTTTTTATGTAATAAAGTGGATATGATATTACCACGTAAACTCCCAGGGGGGCATTTGCAGACTTACATTCCTCACTCCCATAACTACATAGTGTTCTATTAGTTTCACTATAGTTAGTGAATAATTCATAGTAGGTATGAATAACTGAATAAACCAAGAATTTAAATGGTTAATGACTCATGAAATAGCATCTTTGATCTGTTTTAGCTGTTATGTGTGTACTATTATCTGCAAATAATAGCACTTTTATAACAGCGTTTTGTCTAGGATTGTGGATTGCTTTTTCTTTCTTTCTTTTCTAAATCTTGTGCATATCTCATGGTTTTGATCCCATACAGCTGTAACAGTGTTTATAGGTCAGTCTGTTGCATCTTACTCCCAGGATAAAAAAATGAATCCTCTGATGTGGCACAGTAATGGCCATGGGCTATATTTTGTTGTGTGTATGGCAAATAATTGTGTGTCTGTGTGTGTGTGTGTGTGTGTGTGTGTGTGTGTGTGTGTGTGTGTGTGTGTGTATGTGTGTGTGCATGAAATCACTGCAGGTAGAAATAACAAGTGACAGGAACAAACTTGCATGTCAGAATGCATTTTAAGCTGATAATGCAGCAGCGTGAAGATGTCAGCCAGCCAAATGAATCCTTTTGTCATTCTGTGACTTGCTCCCTTGTGATAAGTGAGTCAGATTTTAGTTCATGGACTCTGTTTTACAGTGTAGGATACATGGATCCAAGAGTTTCAACAAAAAACTGTTATGAACCATTAAATGGATTATTATTGGATTATTATTCAGTTGTTAATACTTGATGTGTATTATTTAGTAACTATTGTAAAACTAATAGTAAAAATATGTAGTTAAGAGAGTGAAGAATGTAAGTCTGGACCTGCTGATAAGTCTAAGGGTTAACTTTTATTTTAAGAAACACATATAATGGGGTAATGAAGATCTGATTATTTTATTAAGCCCAAATTAGACATTTATAATGTTATTTATTAATTTGATGCTACCTAGAATCTAATATCCATCCAAAATGGACAATTACAATTAATAAGATGTGATTTGAAAATGAAAATGAAAATGAAAATGAAAATAATAATAATAATAATAATAATAATAATAATAATAATAATAATAATAATAATAATAAGTTCCAAACTTTTACATACAACCAAAATGAAATGCTACAGAAAATTGTGTATGTCAGGAATGAAGGTAACATGATACATAATAGACATGAATGCTGACTGTCAGGGATTACCTGCAATAACAAAAGCAAGTGTGACAGTCAAAGTGCCCAGAAGAACTGTGGCAGAAACACCGAAAAAAATAATGAACAATTTCCTTATAAAACTGCACAAAATATACCTGAGACTACTGATGCATTTTTAAACGCAAAGGGTTAGTTTGTTAAGTTTAGTGCTGTATACTGTTCTTTATAGAAGCTATTTTTTACTCTAGAAAGCATTTGATTTCATTATTTTTGAAGGCATCTTTGCTTTACACTGCAACTAATCAACTTTACATATGCAACTCATTATAAAACTAATAATGCAATTATTAGTCATTTTCACATTACAGATGTCCAGTTATGTAGCAGTACAGGTATTTATGAATAAAGCATAGTGAATAAACATTATGCAAGTGTCTCATAATTGCTTTATTTAACAGATAACATATCCTAATTAACCCTTTATATGTCCATATATCCTTAAAATAAAGTGCTACCATTGATTTTGTTTGGATAAATAGCAGGTCAGCTTATCTTATGATTTTGAAACCCTTTACACTTTCACATTATTATTCAACTATTCCTCTTATCCCATGTTTTCCCCATTCTAGTCTATCCTAAATTGAGCTACATTTTCACTCTTCCATCCTCAACTGATCTGTATCTATCCACAATTCACTCTATCTATTTTCTTTGCATGGTGCTACCTGTTTAAAACAGAGCTGCTATCCTATTCAGAGGCTGGCCATGAGAAGAGAACTGACAAGGATTAATCTTAAATCTTATGATGGAGTGTGGATAAATGCACACACCTCTCTATTAAAGCTATGAAACATCAGATCTTAGCACTGATATTGAAGCTGACCGTCAGCGAGTTAGGTAGCTTCATAAAGGTATTTCAAGCCCTGCATGATGGATTGTTTTCCATATCCTCTGCTGCTTTAAGACCCCACTTCTATGTCTGTTGGCCTAAAAGAAAAGCCCACGAGGGACAGGGGCCTCTCTAGATTCTCTCAGCTCTAAATCTCCTCCATGACTTAGGCTCAAAAGAACCTAAGCGCACTGGGACACAGCAGAGACGAGATATGAGAGGAGGATGAGAGACTAGAGGAACAGAGGCAGAGAGAGAGAAGGATGATGGAGACTGTATTAGAATGGAAGTGTTGAGCTTTGAATGCAAGGTAGGTCAGGGAAGTGCTTCAGGCCTTTGCACAGAGCATCATCTCATATATGAGTTTATTTTTATTTTATTTTCTGGACCTTATAGATATGGTGTCTTTGGTGCGCTCTCTTTCTCACTCTCTCACTCTCTCTCTGTGTGTGTGTGTGTGTGTGTGTGTGTGTGTGTGTGTGTGTGTGTGTGTGTGTGTGTGTTTGTGTGTGTGTATATATAAATAGACTTCTTCTCCTCCCTCATGAGAAATGCATGTATAGCAGCTTATAATTATGAACTAAAATGGAAAGAAAGTAGAAATGCTGAGAGAGCTGTGATCAGAAAAATAAAGTATGCACTGAACCATGGGACCTTTTTAAGTAAAAGAATTAAAATATCCAAGAAAAAAAAGCATATTACTGCAGAGAAATGGTGTGCGAGTCACTGTGCGGTGTATTCGTCTTGCATAAGAATGATCTGAAAGTAAAATCAAAGCTCACCTATAAGATACTATAAGATGGATGAGATTTTTTTTTGTGTGAGAAGCTGCTCAGTCTTAATGAGGGACAGGCAGTCAGTCAGTGGACCCTGACCCTCTCCTGCCCTCTTCCATTAATCTTTCTGACGGGCCGTAAAGGGTCCACATACTGCCAAGCATGTCGTGGTGTTGCACAAATTTAATGAGGTCTTGTGACATTTAATAATTTAGCGTCTCTGCTGGTTTTTAAAAACCTTCTCTGCTTGCACTGCTGATGAACAGGTGGGGATATAAATGTTGCAATGCAATTAGGCTTGCAGATGTTTTTTTTTTAAAATGCCATAAAGCCATTAAATAATGGAATAAGTTATTTTCCTACACCAGCCATATTTCTTGACAATGAGCATTAAACCTTGAAATGTTTTCTCTCCCTAGAAAGAGGAGGCTGTTCACAGTAACACCTGTGTTCCTATTTTTGGGCTGCACCATACACAGTGTTTTGACGTGGAAATAGAGCTGCTTAGTCTTGCTTTAGGCACATAAATACAGTAACATGCTCAGATAAAAGAATGAAATGTGGCTTTTTTCAGTTAAGAATTCCTTTTGGTCTAGGGTGTTTTTTTGGTGTTTTTTTTAAAAAAAATTTTAAATTTTTTTTATAATAATGCTTTGAGCGGGCTGGTTAGCGCAGTTTGCACTTGTGTCCTTGTAATAGGCACCATAATGTGATATGCTGATAAATCTCTGTTATTCAGAGTGCATTATTTTTCACTCAGATTGTGAGTCATCAATGCACAAGCCATTTATTAAGGATACGAAATGTGCAATGTTGACTAGAAGCTCTCAGCCAGACACCATGCACTTGTCCATTCTCCTTCCCGTTCTTGTCTTGCATTCATCCCAACAGCCCTGTCTGTTTATACATCCTCCTTTTACTTCATTTTCCAACACCTTCATCCCACATGCATAACTCTTCCTTTCTCTCTGTTTAGTCTCTGGGCCTGATGTTAAATGGCGTGGAAGGCGCACCACAGAAGCACTCCTGCCTGGTGTTAATGTTGATTAATGACACACGAAGAATAAGCTGGCTTCTTCAGCGCCAGCAACGGAGCCAAGAGGTCTCTGAGGAGCAGAGGTCACAGAGCTTCTCTCTCCTGATCTCTGATAGCAGCCCCAGATGATCCATATCTGTAGTGTATCTACTTTTAGCACCAGTGCTCTGTTCGCAGCCAGACAGAACTGTGAGTCTTACATACATTAATAACAGTGCAAACCCCTGTAGCCATGACAAGACAGTTTCCTCTTCCACACCACCAGCACATGCATACAAGCCGGGGTTATACTATCCGATGTTCTAGTCAGGACTTATATTCACAGTATGTTTACACTGAACAGACTGTGTCATTTCAAACACCTTTTCAAATCCTACTATCCGGTGTCAATTAGAAGTAGATGGGTTCCCTCAAAGTTTTCTTCCTTATGTTGTCTCAGGGAGGTTTTCTTTGCCACTCTCACCTCTGGCTTGCTGTTTTCTGACAATGTCTATTGTTAACAAGTCTACATGAATAATAGTTTAAACATTGTAGCTCTGCTAATGGTTATGAAGCACAGAGGCAGCTAAAATCTGAAACATTCAATAATTAAGCACACTGAGTTGCCAGTTCATTAGTTACTACACTGGACTTAATTGGCAACTCAGTGTATGCAGATATACATATACACCAAGTTGCCAGTTAATTAAGCATACCAATCTAGTAATTAATGAACTGGCAACTAACTGCTGGGAGAAAGAGAATGTGTGTGTGTGTGTCTGTGTGTGTGTGAGTGAGAGAGAGAGAGAAAGAGAGAGAGAGAGAGAGAGAGAGAGAGAGAGAGATAATGATGGAGAGAACATGGAGTGGATGCAGCTCTTGCACCAGATGCTCAACATTTACAGCAATTACACCCACCAAAGCTGCTGCACAAGCAACAAACATACACAAACAAACACACACACACCCACACACACACATACACACTCACATACTTACAGACCTTCGCACTCTTTTGAGTACAGTGCCAAGTTAACATCAAATCACACCTTCAAACACATATTCCCCATTGCCCTGGGAAGTCTTTGTGTCTGTGATGAAAATGTTTGAAATCCTTTGTACGTGGAGAAGAAGAAGCTCTGCTCTCAGCCTGTGAGCTTTGCGACTCCGTACCTGAGATACTGCTGGGGCCTTGGTGGACATTTGTCATGCAGTTGCTAAGGTAACAGACTGACTGGAGAGATGCATAGAAATATGTGTTTCATAAAATCCTTCTTTTAAATCACTTCTCAGATAAAAACTTGAACATGTTCCTTACTGAATTGCTTCTCATGGCCCAAATAATCAAGTACAAGGTCTTTATTATAGAAGCCTTATATCATCAAGTTTTTTTTCCTACAGATATGAGTTCCTTTATAATAAGATTAGAAATGCAACCTTTGAAATGAGACACCTACAGTATTTAAAGGACATTTTTATTGGCTTTTTTAAAATTCAACTTGTTAAGAAGCCCATGAAGATTACTTTCAGATAAACCTGCTGTATCTTCCAAAACACACTTGTGTACGGAGTGTTATAAAGTGTCTGGCTGTTGTATTAATGCAGTTGAAACAACCTTTTCAATAGTGTTCCTGCTTCAGTACATACTTTAATTGGAGCACTAGCGGTTTCCTGTTGGTGGGCTATTGATTTTTATTTGCAAGGTTATTTGTTGATGGAATACAAAGCTGGTGGTGCCATTTCGATCTGACCCTGACAAGGGGCCGCTGTGTATTAGAGGCAGTGGAGGAAGTGTTGACCGTGTAGCACAATGACAGAAAGATGGGGCTTCATACAATGCAACAGATCTGCTTCATTGCTCACAGCATTACAGTTGCTATGCAGTGGATACACCTTGTACTACATGTCTAGTAGGGCTCAAATTCCATTTAAAACTGCTTTTCAGTTTTAACAGAGCACTGTAAACATTATACGCTATCCATCCAGCCATCCATTTTCAGTATCGTTTATCCTACCCAGGGTCGCACACACATCCACACACTCTGAATCATTTGGAAATGCCAGTCAGCCTACAGAGTCTTTGGACTGGGGTAGGAAACTGGAGTACCCAGATGAAACCCCTGAAGCATGGGGAGAGCATTCAAACTCCACACACACAGGGCAGAGTCAGGATTTGAACCCCCACCCCGGAGGTGTGAGGCAACTTTTTTCCACTACTAAGAACTTCTGGGTTGTTCTTTATATTCTTTATTGATTACTTCATTTTTGTTAATTTTTCTCCCCATATTGTTTCAGCTAATGTTTCGTTGAGACAGTAAAGACTATTCTCATCGGAACTGCCTGAAATCAGGAAGCGATAATAAAAGTAACATCCTCAATATTTTAGCATAGCCAGCCTTGAACTTGTTCAGTGTGATCATTATTTGTGATTGTGGAAATCCTGCTTTGACTTTCTGTTTCAAAATTAAATTAATTGAAATGTTGATTATTTTTGCCTTTGAATGTGTAAATGGTATTAATTTAGAAAATTGTTCTAACCAAATTGTCCTACAGTAGTTTGTGTTAAGAATATGTGAGGGGATGTGCTCTATGTCAATCTGACCACTCCTACATGCAGACCTGTAAGATTATCACTGTTTAATGCAGGTTAAGCCTCTGAACATGGTTGAAGCCTGCCACCTTTCTGTTTGTCCACACAAAGATAAAAAGGCTTTAATTTGTGCAGACAAATAATGTTAATGTTATTGGTCAGTTTCCGGTGTCTGTCTGTGTGCTCATTGTTGGTGCTAAAATAAAACTGCACTTTTATGACATCATATTGAACTCCTGCACCTGTAGCATTGCGTGTTGTGAGAGGAGTGGAACATGAGTTTGCATGTCAATTTGTTCAGCAGTAGATTGTGTATGTGTGTGTATATTGTAGTGTCTCAGTCTCACTTTCTTGCTGCATTCTGCATCAATTGATATTAAAACATTGGTAGATTTTCATTCATCACTCAATTACTAGCAAACTCCTTAATTATCCTTCCATTCTGACTGCCATTAATTACAGCTGAAATAACCATCTTTACAAACTTGAATTTATGTTAGTCCAGACGTCTTATCAAGCTCAGAGACAATTTTGGAAAAATACTAGTACAAGGGATCATAAGCAAACCTCTATCTCTGTATTATACAGGTCATGGAAAACTAAAAGCAGCAGAAAAAGAAAACAATTGTGATGTGATTATTTTCAGGCATTGTATATACAAGCATTTAAGCTGGAGAATGAAAGTGAATTGAAAATTTAAGTCCAAAATCAATAGAACTGTAATACAATAAATTGCGGTTGGAGTAAAGTGCATTTGGAGCTTAGCTTGTAAGTGTGATGTGTGTTGTTCTTTTACAGAGGACAAACACTTGGACTGATTGGATTTGGAAATAAATTATCTGCTACCAAGGGAACATCTTTGATTTGCTTACACACACAAAGAAGCCTTAATAAGAGACAATTTTCCTGTGCCATGGATTTTTATTTTTTGCAATGCCAAAAAAGGGGTCTCAAACATCTGTTATAACCTTCTATTGTTTTCCCCCAAAATGTGCAATTAGAATAATGTTGCAAAATTTGACTATATCTTGTAGACATTTGTTTACTTAGCACACTACATACAAATGAGTGTCATGGTTTACTGGGGGTGGGGTGGGGGGGGGGTGGGGGGGAAGAAAAGTTTAAATGGAGGTATCGCTGTAAGAATTTATGTCATGACATGAGAAATAAAATGTTCCTTGATGTTTTGACATAAACGAGGTCATTGTACCATTAAAATGTCCTGCAAGTTTCATAGCTTAATATGTCCTCGTCAGTACAAAAATAGCATTTATTTAAGCAAGCTCCAAAAGGCTTGTTTGGATGTGGTGGGACTTATAGGCAATACATTTGCATACGACTGCCCCTACAGCAAGACATTGACACCTACTTTTAAATGATTGCACTGTTGGCCCCGCCCACCAGGGCTCAGTCGTTGAAAACAGTTCTGCATTTGTTATTGCAGGGGGCTTTGATAATTAATTCATAGGCAAAGATGTTAGCCAATCATGGCAGTGGGTGGTTACATTGACGTCTTAAAGGTAAAGGACACAAAAACCGATCGTTTCAGTCAGAGGGTCAGGGAAAGGGTGGAAAAAAGTCATAAATTACACAATTTAGTATGCTTTTTGTGCAAAAAACCCTTACTAATATTATAATTACACCTCGGGGGAGATAATAAAATAAAATATAGAAACATGCCATAACCCCTTTAAACTCATGTAACAAAGTTCTTATTTTTAAAATCTAACCCAAAATAATATCTCGTTAAAAAAAAAAAAAAACAAAAAAAAAAAAACTACACTTTTTTGGTAGCAGAAATGCAGTCATTAAGCATGGGAAGATAGAATTGCCCATGCCCATGAGTTATAACACAGTTATATGATTCTGTAAAAAAAAAAAAATTGTAAAAATGCATGAAAATTTGGCCTGTAGCATATTTCCAATGTCTATATATCTCTGTCTAGCACACCTGTGCAAAGTAAGTTCAATTTGATGTGTGTATAAGCATATACTGTATTTGTGTGTCCTGAACAATGGTCTCAAGCTCCTGGGGATAAGTGCACTGTTGTTAAATGCACTGTCATCCTGTTTCTGTGAACTTCCCTGCACCTCCTGCCTCAGATTTTTACTTCTACTCTCAGAGAGGAAGCACATGTCCTCTTTATCTATGTATGAGCTCCGTTAGACCACAAGCGAACCATACGCAATCTACTTGGTGCTAGTGTAGCTCATCACAGTATAGCCCCGTACAGCACTGGAACATCTTTCAGGCCTGATAAGCCTGACAGAGAAGTGCAAACATCATTACTTTACAACATTAAATGATGAGGTGGTGTTTGAACTTTTAATAAAGGCATCTGCAAAGGACATGTACAGTAGTGTAATTGCTCTGCATTTAAAAGAAAAAGACAGATAAAAATGAACTAGTTTATTCTAATTAACTGCTTTGGATGAAACAGTGGAGAAAAGCAGACGGGTACATTCGCCCTCATCTCAGACTAGAGTGTTTCTTCACTTGTTAATTTAATGTGGCAGAAAGTGAGAGAATGAGTGTGCATGTGAGAGAGAGATTACAGCCCTAGTGCTTTCTCACTCCTGTCTCCGTGCCTGTGAACACAACGCATTATGAAGCAAGCACGGATGTGCTGGGAGCTGCTTGTTCAGTGGAGACAGTGAGGAAATGAGAAAGATGAGAATGTGGCGTATAGGTGGTTATATTTTTGGGTGGAGGTTAGGTTAGTGCTAGGGTCAAGGAGGGGAGGTGAATCAGCCAACTACTGGTAGGTGACATTTGTGGCTGAAGTTAACTGCTAGAATCAAAGATAACATTTAGAGGAACAAAGGCTAACATGGGAAAAAAATGACAAGTCTGGCATTTGTATAGTCAAGAAATCATTATCCAGGACATTTTACATGATTTATGTTCATGACACTTGAAGCTCATCAAAATTCATCACATCTTTAACAGAAAGAAGTCAACAGAACAACCCCTACTGACTGACTGAAACACACTCACACAGTTCATGCCTTAACTATTTATGATATGGACTGTACAGACTTACTTTCTCTTAGTGACCAGTGAGTGGTTAAGGTTATATGAATTGTTAAGTCTTAAAAATGCACATATGTGTTTGATGGTCATGTGTCCAAATACTTTTGGCTATAAAGTGTATATGGGTCACATTACATAAAAGTCATGAACACAATTAAAATATCTGTGAAATACACACATGCTAGAAAGAGATAATTAAACACAGTACATGGTTCCTATACATCTATAATACCAACTGGAACCCATAAAATGCTCTAAATGTCTGTTTTGTAATGAAAACGAATTGCCTATTGTAATGTAAATAAGGTAATTATGGAGAGTAAAATACAATGAAATAAGGTAATATGTAGATATGTTTTAGGACTGTTTTGATGTGATTTAGACATACAGAGTTAAAACTGACCCACAAACATCAATGATGTAGCTGATTTGTGAACATAATAGACTGGTACATATATCATATGTAGACAACAAATATCTAAGAAAAAAATGTCAAATTTGAGACAGAATTCTAACCCTACAGCCTTTTTTTCCGGTCTACGTAGCCTAAATCTACTGGGTGATAAGATCTAGAAACATATATCATGTGCAGCGTGATGTGTTTCTGAGTAAAACAACAGTGTATTTTTTCTGCTTATGCATGCAGAAAATTTTGATGATGCTTAGAACTGGGAAAATATCATTAAGTTGTAAAAGAAGATTACAAAAAAAATGACAGGTAATTGTTACTGATGAATATGGTGCAAATTCCCAACTTTTCTGGATCTTGCTGATTTTCCACAACATTGATCCATGTTCTCATTTTGCTATAATTCATAAACTATTCTATACAGTTTCACCTTTTTAACTTTTCCAAGATGTGTGGAAACACTGATAGCTACAACAATGTAATAGTTTATATTTGCCTTTACCTCACATGACCCACAGTTTAAGCTCTGCAATGCAGCACACCTTGCCTGAGTGACTGCTCATCTGTAATGCTGCAGATGGTTGCACTCACACCTGCAGCAGGCCTCAGGATGCTGAACGCTGTATGTGCAAGAGATGAAAGAGTGCGGTGGAGGAGAGGACAAATGGAGTGAGAAATCGGCTCTTGCCGGGTCCCACTCACCCTCCTCTTGTGCCCTGAGTATGAGGAGAGCTGGCACATCTGCTCCTTTCCATACACAGACCTTGAACTCAGGCTGCTTCCTGTCTCTCTTCTCCTCTCAGTATATATATGCATGTATAAGGGCCATTTCACTGTAAGTGTTCCACTTCAGTCTACAATGGCTGTGCTTTCAAAGAATGTGAGAACACACTGGAGGGTTTGCTGTATAGTGACTAAAAATGCATTTAAAAAGGACAGAAATAAAGAACACAACAGTTAATTCTGGAATAATGATATCAAGGCATGTCAAGGAGAAAGAGAGGTTGATATAGGATGGTAAATAATCAGAAGCAACACCATTTGGAGCAATCATTACTATATGAGGCTGTGCACAGTTTATATGGGCAGTTAGAGGCTTATCTGTACCAGAAATTGCTGGCTATTCCAGCGTTTTACAAACCCTGCCTTCAAATCTGTGTCCTATACATCAATACCCAGCCAGATGTTCCTGCGCTGCAAGGGGACAGGGGTCTTGGTAAATAAATGTTCCTAATCCTGTGATTAGATGTCGTCAAAATCATTTTGAGGCCCTAAATTCATGAGTACACTCTAAGAAAAAAATGTTTCTTCAACTATTTTGTTGAAGAAACAAAATGGGTTTGTTGTATAATTAAGGGTACTTAATTACGGGTACCTCCTAAAAGGGTTATTGAGAAACAGTCCATGCATCCCAGTTGGCATACTTATACTATGTCCTAAAAATATGCACTCTTTTTTGTGAAGAAAAACTTTTGACTACATACTTTTGAGTGTGTATTAAAAAAGCATGCAAGTACTGGACACACTAACATGTTGTGTAATGGAAGAGAACATTGTTGCCCAGAAGACATCACTGTCAACATAAACTCCTCACTGCATTTCAGCTTTTCTTCAGTTATAATTCTTTATATAATTTATACTATATAATTTAATGTATCATTCCCTTGAAGTATTTTTCCACATTTCATTTACACCTCTCTAAAATGTATGCTTAAATTCGGCAAAGCAAACCACCAAAAAATACTCCTTCCTCACGCAAGGAGTTGTGGGAAATATTTGCTGAAATATTGTCCACAGTTCCACACTTTGAAAATGTACCTGAAATAGTAGACCGTCCAGGTACCTTTGGGATACTCATTTCAGCATGCTACGATTTGGGATGTACTAATTCTCATCTCGGATACTATTTAGGACGGATGGTATGCCAATTGGGATGCAGGGAGTATGTTGGAGGGCTCTACATAGAACCTTTAAGAGTTCCCCCTGAAGAACAATCAAGAAGCCTTATGGGTTCTGAAATTTCTATGCGTGTATCAAACGTTAAGAACAGTGTTCGTAGCTAATGCATGATCAATACAAAAGTAGAAATTGGCTACTCATAGGCTAGTTTGCATATTGATTGAATTGTCATGATCTAAATGTATTATGTGAAGATAGAAGATTTTCTGAAGACAATTTTTCTACAGAATGAAGCAGTGGCAGTAGTTATTTGGAAAATAGACTTGAAGGAAATGGATATGGATGGAATAACTCAATTTTATTACTTATGTAAATAAAGCCAAGTGAGTTTAAAGGCAGGTGGGACAAACAATGGTGATCAGTGATTGGTCATCGGACCTACATGTGCATCCACACCCCTCCTTCTTGTTTTGCTCTCGGAAAAGCTTTTCACAAATTGGTCTTCAGTAAAGAGAGTTTAAACATGACTTCCATCTATGATATTTACTCTGCCTTTGTTTAACTCATTGCCAAAGTAAAATATGGAAAACACAAGTTGAGAGCAAAAGAATTGACCATTAGGAACACAGGCTCACACAAGTACAACTCAGTCAAGCTTTACACACTGATGGTAAGTCTACTGAACCTACTCTCTCAACTCGTATATTCAGCAGCTGTGATGTGAGCTGGAGAGCCGGAGATGCAGCATAGCTCAAAAAGTCACTAGGTCCTTTTTTAAATATAGTTACAAAAAGGGCCTAAAAAGTTACCAAATCGAACAAAAAAACTGGCCAAGATGGCAACATCTTCCTTTTTTATTGTTAGCTTTAGAAAATATTATATGACCATGTGACATTTGGACCTTGTTTACTTTGCATATTTTGTCATACTTGATTATAGTTTTATATTTTTTAGAGCAAGGAAAAATATAATCATATAATTAAATAGTCTTAACTACTTTGTGTGAAAAAAAACACATGTTTTGTGTTTTTTCTATAAACCCATTTTGAGCATTGTGGAATACTGGTGTAATTAGATTTCAGCATTATTTGGAACAGTAGGTCGATAGGTCCAGCTCTTAAATAGAGAGACTAAGACAAAGATACAAACTCAGTCTGTGCAAATGAATTTCCTATTAGTGTAGGTCACTGAATTCATTTGAGAATGCCATTCGGTGCAGCTCCTTCTGGGTCCTGTTGCACGTGGTAGGTTACATTTCTCTGGCAGAATTATCCACTCTGCAACGGGGGTGTGTGAATTTGTTCTGGGGTGACAAAGTTCCATTTTATTTCCTGTCAAATCCAACCTAATGTGTGAATAATTAAATACATGTCAGTTTGTGGAAGAATACATACTACACACTTATGTGAAGAGCTTTCCTCTTCTCTCTGTGGCTGATCCTGTCTATCGGTATAGGACACGAACAAATGACCCCTGCAATTGTACCGGACCATCCAGAGGGAACTCGGCCAATTCAGAAGGTGGAAAGTCCATTAAAAGATTAATGTAAGGCAGTAGCCTGGATCCTTGTGGACTTGTTAGGCACTCATCGGAATATAGATGGCAAATTTCATTTATAGGCCAAAACGCAGTATATGCTTCCACACACTCAGTGGTCATTTATTTAAAAAAAATAAAATAGTGATAAATCTATTAGCTTAAATATAATGATGTATGAGCTTTAATATAATACTTTACATTCAAAAAAGGTTCTGTTCTGGTTATTTCCATATGCTCTTGCTATTATGATAATATTAGTAATGGTTAATACATATTGCACCTTTCTTGAACCTTGTGGTTGTTGTTGCTACCCAATTATCCCCAGACTTCAGCAATACACTACCACATCTGTTCATCCATGCACCATCAATTAGGCATCCCACTGCACTATCCTTTTCATATTTATTAGTTTTCTAGTGGCGTGTGGTGGAGTGGAATGCACTTTTCACACTTGCTGACATTACATTTGCACATGGCACTGAGCTGGCATTTAGGAGAGGAAAGGTTTGCCATTATATGCTTTTAGTAAAGATTTCCAGTCACTGGCAGCCTGGCACAGTCATCTCTGTCTTCAGAAGAAGTTTAGCATACATAGACACATTCACACACAGGAGGTGTTCTTGTCAGGTGCACATGAAACAGTGACTCGATCTAGATTGTAGGACATTGTGTGCCTGTGATTGAAACTGTGAGCCACATCAGGATGTCAAAATTCATTTCTGATGCAACTGCAGCATTTCTTCTTCGATCCTCCGTTTGTATACCCAGTCCTACCCACTTCCAATCCTCTGTATTCTTGCCAATCATCTGCATTTACACCACAGAATCTATCAAAAAGAGGTAATCAAATAGGACAAAGATACAAGGCAGCACTGATAAGAGCGGTGACAAGCCTTTTTCATGCCCATCTTCACAGCACTATGTTTTCTAGTCCACTGTCATTACTATTCACTGCACACAACATGTAAAAATGCCAACAAAAACTATTCCTGATGTGGACAAAGATTAAATGATTTTTGAAGTGGTCTTTTGCTAGTACCATGGTGAGTATATATAAAAAATACAAGCATGGTCTTTATCTCATTGAGATAAAGAGACTTTTTAAAAATGAAACAAATTAACCAAGACCTACAACCAAGTCACATAACTTTCTTTAGAAAAAAAAAAAGACTCGGAATACATTCTTCTAATTTTAATAAGTGATGTGGTGGTATTCGCTAAAATTCCCTGATATCCATAAAAACGGAACAAACCTTTTCATTAAAAATCATGAAATTGACCAGGGCGCTGCAGGTAGTGTTGTCGTCTCTTAGCTCCAGGGTCGCTGGTTCGATCATGTCCATGTGGGAGTCCTCTGGGTTCTCCGATTTCCTCTCACCTCCCAAAAACATGCAGTGCTAAATTGACCCTAGGTGTGAATGTGTGTGGACTGGTGTCCCATCTAGGGCATAGTCCCATCTTATGCCCGGTGTTCTCGGGATAGGCTCTGGCTCCAAGATTACCCTGACCAGGATAAAGTGATCACTCAAGATGTATGAATGAATCAAATTATTGAACCTTGACCAAACTAACCCACTTGTACCCATTTGTATATTTTTACCATACATACCCATACACACCCTGTGTAAGGCACTGTAATTTAGTACATAGAAATCTGTTATTCCTCTCTGTCATGCGTTACACATGCTACTCAGTGAAATGGTGCTGGTGATGGATCTTGTTGTGTTTCTTCTCAACTTATGGACATACACTATAAGTATGTGGATACCTGACCATCACACTAACATGAACTTGTTGAACATCCCATTCCAAAACCATGGGTATTAATATGGAGTTGTTATAATAACCTCCACTATTCTGGGAAGGCTTTCCGCTAGATTTTGGAGCGTGGCTGTGGGGATTGGCTCAGTCAACCATAATAGCATTAGTGAGGTCGGGCAATGATGTTGGGCGAGAGTTCCTGTCATATAGGTTGTCAGTCTAGCTCATCCCAAGGTGTTCAGTGCGGTTGAGGTCAGGGATATGTGCAGGCCACACAAGTTCTTCCAAATCAACCTTGGCAAATCATGTTTTTATAGACCTTGCTTTGTGCACAGGGGCATAGTCATGTTGGAATAGGTTTGGGCCTCTTAGTTCCAATGAAGGGAAATCTTACTGCTACAGCATAGAAAGTCTAGATAATTGTGTGCTTCCAAATTTTTGGCAACAGATTCGGAAAGGCCCACACATGGTTGTAATGATCAAGTGTCCACATACTGCTGTGAATTTGATACACTTTCTTGCTGTGGTTCCTCCCATTTCTTTGTCTTGGAGCCGTTTTCACATAAAATTCACCTTCCAGTTACAGTGAATAAACTGACCTGGATGCCCTGTGACTCTCCAAAAATTACTGCTATTATCATACCTGAACATGAACTGTCTATGCTTATATTGAGACTCATAATATTCTAACATGAAACATCCTGTATTTCCTGTCTGTGACCCTAATACTATAACTCAAGAAATACCAAAGATTCAGCTTTCTGAATTGAATAGATGTGCCTTCTTCTCCTGATTGGTTGGCTACTGGTAGTCTGTATCATTTTTATTTTAGGTGCCTCAGAGACCCAGAATGTGAGGAAAACGGATCTGACTTAAAAGTCACTGACCCTATCTATAATGTCAAAATCCCACTATCTAGGATTCCCCTTTTGGTCTGGTTCTTCTCTAACATCATTCCTTAGGCAATCTGTGGGAGACATTTTTAGCTATTATGGCCTTTGGCTTTCACAAACAGCCCAGTAAAAAGTGGGTATATGGTGTATTCTACACCACTGCTGCTGCTTTGATATACTGCTTTACTATTTTAACCTCCTGTAATACACTGATATTAAATCAATATAAAGCCACATTTATTAATTGTTCATGTAGGCTATAAAAAAAAAAAACACAAAAAATAACAAACGAAGTTTTTGCTAGAGCTAGCTGAGTGATAACTGAAAAAACAAACAAACTATGGAACTGTGATATATGACATCAAATAAATTAATCCAGTGCCTTTAGCAGTTAACCTCAAACAGTGATAAACATCTCATCTTCTAGGTACTTACAGCATAAACTGTTAGCATGGCTATTTCTTGTACCAGTCTGAATGGAACCCACACACAAAGTTTAAAATGCTTAATTTGCTCCACCTCTTTTCATTATAATACCTGATTTTATGACTACCGTTAAAGGAGCTTTGATGATCCTATTTGTATCTTATTGACAACATGAATGTAATATGTCCTAGCAGTGCTTTACAATGTGTGTGTGGATATTTGGCTCCCTTACAAAACCTGCAGCTTTTATTAAAAAAAAAAAAAAACAACCTAAAAACTAAAAGAGCCAAAAATAAGGTTTCATTTTGGTTAAGTTGGTTGGTTGATTAAGTTAAGGTTAGGGATAGATTTAGATATAGGCATAGCATTAATTTGCTACATTAATAATTGAAGGACCTCACATGGATAGTAAGACAAATCAAATGTGTGTGTGTGTGTGTGTGTGTGTGTGTGTGTGTGTGTGTGTGTGAGAGAGAGAGAGAGAGAGAGAGCAGGTCTTCCACATTTATAATTAAATATTCCCATTTACTTGTCATTATCACAATTGTCAAATGTTACAGTGGCTAAACTGGTAATAATACAATCAATGAATTTAATTTTACATATAAATTGAAGCAAAAATGTCAGAGTGTTTACAAAAGAACAAGTTTTTGCCTGCTTCATTAAGAGCGTTGAGGTTTACAAGACAATCAGGAGAACAGAACTCTGTTCCATAAATAGAGCTCTCAGAGGCTGTGAGTAGAGATAATGTTATCCCTGCTGCTGGAGATGTTTTCATTTGTGTGAATGACACGCACATTGAACTGGAAAAGAAATGCATGCCATTCTCCCATCGAGCTATGACACAAGCAGAACATCATATTCCAAACCTGTCACAATAAGCACACTCCTCAATGCACTTTACACTGACTTTATGCTGAACTATACTGAACAAATCATGAAAATATAGCATCAATTACTTAAATAGGAACAAACTAAATTGAGCAAGTATTATACATAAGCAGGACTGAATGCAATTAGATAGGATTTATGCCTGTGCTTGTATCAATTCTGGTGGTACCTGTTGTAGATTGAGCTGTTTGGCATAAATATAATGTTAAACTGATGAATATGCTTTCTCAAGGTTTAAAGGTATGCCATTATTGGATGGGCTGTCTGATATTCCACTACTGGCAGCCCTGTTTGAGTTAAAACATGATTTCAGGAATGTTGCTCTTTTCCAGTGTTTATGGCTAAAATATGAAAAAGTCCCAACATACCATGTAGCCAATCTTGATCTAATTGTTATTCATGTTGTCATTTTTTAAAACATGTTTTTGATGAAAGGAATTTGTGACTACTTTGTCACTTACAATGTTCTATTATACCGATCCTGATAAGTAGCTTTAACATGATGCATGTGTCACATGCGGAACGGGCAGACAGATGCAAATGGAGGTAGAAGTGTTTATTAACGATTGGGGCAGACAAATCCAAAACAGGCTGATTCTGATTCAGGCAATAAAACAGGATATCAGAGGCAGGACAATATTGGTAAACACTATGCAAAACAAGGTCAGTAACAGAAACACAAGCAGAGATATAAGCAGGTTTGCTATCATCACAAATGCAAGGAATGGAGCATATACTTCAGCCTGAGTGAGTGGAATGAGGGGGAGCAAAGTTCTCCGCAAGGCCAGAGGGGGGAGCGATGCTCTCCATGAAGCATGAGGGGGGAGTGATGTCCTCCGTGGAGCAAGAAGGGGGAACAACACAGTGTGCAAAGCAGAGAAAATGAGTGACATCTTCAGCAGAGCAGAAGGCAGAACAACATCCTCTGTGGAGCAGGATGTCTGAGCGATGGCCGAAGAGGGGCAGGAAGGTAAAGCGGAGCTCTCATCGGAACTGGGAGAGGGAGCAACGTCCTCAGTGGAACAGGAAAGCCGAGTGAGGTCCTCAGTCAAGCAGGGAGGCTGAGCGGCATTTTCCGCCAAAAAGGCAGGCCGAGAGGTATCTGCAGTAGGTGAGGGAGGCAAATCGATGTTCTTAGTGGGGAAGAAAGGCAGAGCGACCAAGGTGGGACAGGGAGGGTGGGAGATGGTTTCAGCCTTGGTGGAAGGCCCCTTCTTGATATATGCCTTGAGGGAGTACATCATGTCGAGCCATTCCCCAGGGGCTTTAATCAGGGATCCTCTCCCCTCTTTCTCCCACCTCAGCCGGTTCTCGTCCAACAGGGCCTCCTGGACCCTGAAAAAATCTGCTGCATCCATTGGAGAGGCACAGTATTCTGTCATATGAGGAATGGACTGACAGATGAAAATGCAGGTAGAGGTGTTTATTAACAATTGGGGCAGACAAATTCAAAACGTAGGCAAAACTAAGAATCAGTAAACAGGTAAAACAATTGTGCGATCAACAAACAGGATATCAGAGGCAGGACAATATCGGTAAACACTAAGAAAAACAAGGCCAGTAACAGAAACATGAGCACAGATATAAGCAGGCTTGGTCTCATTGCAAACGCAAGGAATGGAGCTTATACTTCACCCTGAGTGAGTGGCATGAGAGCACCTTTTTATTGTGGCTGTGATTGTGCTGGTAATTGGATGCAGGTGTGTGCAATCTGGGAATTGCAGTCCATGGCGGCCATGTTTGTAGGCCACAGTGCAGGATGGGAAATGGAGTTCATGGCGTGAGTATAAACAGCATGATGCCTCAGGCATTCATTTTACACCTCAAGTTTTTTTTTTTTTTTTTAGTTTTTTTTTTTAGTTTTTTAAAAAAAAATTTTTTTTACCTTCAATAGCCCTTTTCTTTTGACTGACAATAGCTTTTGTAACCATCGTGCTATGCCAGTGCACCACAGGAAGAAAGAGTTAATAAGGACTAACATTTTATCATCAACATCACCATGTCTGTTGGAATACTGTGACTGTATATAAGTTTAATATGGACCCAGAAAGAACATATTCTAAAGCTAGATCAAGACAGATGAAAGCTGACTTAATGTAATGTAAATCTAAGTGAATAACTATGTGATTTTATGGGCCAATTTAAGTCAGACCTGGCTGCCCAATAAAGGATAGTCATAGATGCTTATAGTAAGTTTGGTTGCTCTCTGGGTATTAAGCAGAGTAAAAGAGACTAGTATTACATTTAAAAGTTGTACACAGAACGAGGCATATTTTCTCTAGCCAATCTCAGTCTACCACAGCTAACCTACCAAAATATTGAGATATTGATCATGAGATCTTGAAATTAGTACATAATAGCTTGAAATAATGACATGTCTAGAAATATATTATTTTTAAGTTTAAAGAATGAGAAATAATGACACATGAAGGCAAAATAATGACATAATATCTTGAAATATCTAAATAAGTCAAAATAATGACAAAATACTGAGATATATAATATCTTGAAATTATGAGTTATATTTTAACTAATATTTTAACTTTATAAGTTAAACAAAACTGATAACAACATGGCACATTTTCACAACTTGGTGTTCAGGGCTTCTGCAATGTCTGATAGCAGACAGCAGTGTGATATGGATTTCTGTTGAAAAAAGTATTTTTAGGAGAACTCAGAAATAATGTACTGGAGCTCTGGACAAACCCTCTAGTGGGCAATAATATGAGACACTATATTTTTTAGGATATTAGCTGGAAAGTAGTCTTTCCTAATGTAGTCTTTTGTCCAGGACTTTAGTTGTTGCAGTGTCATTATGATCACAACCATAAAAGCAATGCACCTGACCTCATGTAATGACACCAGAGGTATATATTGTATATAGCTACTATAACTTTACCCTACAGCTCTTTATTCACTTTGGCAAAGTACAGACACTATAAAGCTAAACAACGATGAAAGACAGAAGATGAAATAAAGGTTATTATGAACTGTGTACACGTTTCCGACTAAAATGGAGCACTGTAGGTGTTTCTTCCTTTGAAAATGACAGAATGAGAAGAAACTCCCAGAAGATTTGGTGAGCAGTTTAGTGCTCTGTGAGTTGATGTCACCTCTTTAAAGACACACAAAATTGCTCTTTGTCTTTCTATTCCCAGTGCTTATTTAAGTGTGTTATAGTAGGGAAGTGTTTAGAAAGATGGCCAAAGATCTATGTCTGTATTTATGGCAAGCTCTGTCCACTCAGAACTACACTGTTAGACCCAATATGTATCCATGCTGTCCAAGTTAATATAGGCATTTGCCTTTTTCTACACATGCTACAACCAACTTTTAGACAATGCTTTATGGGTAATTATTACATTCCAAGCACTTTGAAAGGAAATGGGCTGTTTGGTTAACGCCTGCTAGCACTGGCAGTCTGTAAAATACCCGTCTGTGCTGCAGCTGGTGTAGGTGTGGGTCGGCTGCGAGGATGGCAGTGGATGTGCAGCTCTGGCACATGGCAGGGGGTAGAAGGTGCCTGGTGCAGTCACTGGGCAGAATGGGGCTGATTTTTGTGGAAGAGGCGCAGTTGGGGGCTAAATGCTATGCCTCAGCTGGTGGGTTTGATTCGCTCTTGCTGTTTGGATTTGCTTTGTGGTGTCCAAGACTTTTGGTGAATCTGGGGGTTGCTGGTAGTTTTTACGCAGTGCTTTATGCATCCTGCTGTGATGCAGTCTGTTGATTTTTTTGATGGTCTCTGATAAATAATGTAATGCAAATAAGTTCCTCCATTAGCTGGGCAGGTCTGCAGGAGCCAAATCTATCTGTCGATTATTTATGCTTGGCAAACTGTAAAGCATTTTTCCCCTCAGATTTACACCACCTTGTAGTCTGTTCCCTCAGTGAAAGCCATTATTGATTAGCCCAGATGTAATCCCAGAAGGCTCTGAGTGCAGACTGTGTAGGTCTGCCTCATTGGGCTGGGCTGTGAAAGAGGGATTGGAGCAGTTGGGAGCGAATCATGTAAATGTTGGACTCTGTAGAAATGTAGAAAATGCAAATTCTCTCACATTCACTTTGGGAAATATAAAATATTAAATATTGTTAAACAGGATGCGAATAAACCACACTTCTGATATGATCCACACACTTTCAGAAACAGAGGTGGCAAACAGTACTTTTCCTTGTAGCTTGTTACTCCATAGCAGATGTTACACATTTTTGTACAACCAGTGTTAAAATCACTATATGACATATAAACCTTTCATGACAACTGACAGAATAAATATTTATAGAAGTAAGTCATATGACAGACTCTTGTTGACATAACAAATGTCTGAGTTCTGTTAATTTTCTCTTGCCTTTAAGTGGTGTCTATAACATTTTGCTATTCACAAGAATTTTTTATGCATGTAGTATATACTGTGTGTATATATATATATATTTACCTTACATTAGGTAACATTAGGTTCCCTTTATGATATACAGTATATAGCATTTTTATACAAAACCTGACATGGTTGGTCCTGACACCACAATATGGTATATTATCCCTGACTCAAAATTAAAAGTTTAGAATTGATGTTTGACATGTCACATCATTACTATCATGTGATGTCTGTTTGAATTAGCCCTTACAAATTTAGTTAGGTTTATGGCATTTTGAAGGGCTTTAGGTGTCATATAGCTTAATAAACATCATTATGGTGAATCAAGTCAAGTCAAGAGGGTTTTTATTGTAATTCCTCTATATAGCACATTGGAATGAAATGAAATTTCTCCAGGACCGTGGTGCAACACAGAACAGTATGTACAACTATATAAGTACATAAACTGCAATACACAACAGTGTGAGACGAGGACATGACAATAAATACACAGAACAGAACAACAGATACACAGGACAATAAATACACATAACATAGGCTCTAAACTGTAAACTATTTTGTAGTAGAGCAGCAATAAGTATTGCAGCAATATTGGCAGCAAAAATGAGTTCCATAATAAAAAGTGTCTGATGCAGCTTTGTAAAGTGCAGGTGTGCAATGTTTTTGAGTCATACTGGGTTAGGTGTTTGACTAGCCCAAGTAAGTGTTGGGAGGCAGCAGGGTGTTGAGTAATCTGACTGTCTCACTGTTGCAGAGTCTGCTGGTGGTGGCGTGGGTGCGCCAGATCTCAGGAGTGTGAAGAGTCCATGAGAGGGGTGAGAGGGGTCATCCACAATACTGGTGACTTTGTGGATGCAGCAGCTGTTGTATGAGATGTCATTGGCAGGCTTGGGGAGTAACAGAATACATGTAACGGCGTTATGAAATCAGGACACAAAAAAATGGTAACTGTAATCCATTACAGTTAAGTCAAAAAACAAAGCAATCAGATTACAGGTCCTTTTTGTAAAAAATGGGAATATTATCAGGATATTTTTTTTTTCATTTAAAATCAAAGAAATTAATCTTTTGAAACAATATAGACAGCTGCTTGATTATAGTTCTGGTTCTCTCTTGCCAGTCGTGGCTCACATGAGCAACCTCCTGGTGCATGCGCAAATAAATTTTGCGCAAAGTTAATTTGGTAGAAATTAACACAAATTGTTGTATTGTTAGGGTGACCACACGTCCTCTTTTCCAGACCTCAAAAAAGCATCCGGCCGCAATTCCTAAATTTGAGAAAATGTCTGGAATTCGGCTTTAGTTTCATTATGATGTCCTTATGGTCTAACACTCTATGTGTGTGTGTGTGTGTGTGTGTGTGTGTGTGTGTGTGTGTGTTTGTGTGTGTGTGTGTGTGTGTGTGTGTGTGTGTGAGTGATGCTAATAGTGTGTCTTTTTCAGTGTATTAAACCCCACCCCAAAAAAGAAGGTTTTTTTTGCAAAACCAGAATATGGTCAGCCTAAATTGCCTGCATCAGGGACAGTGATCTTTTAGTTTTTTATTTTTTGTTATTAAAACAAATCCAAACATTGAACATGTTTTTAAGCTCTAAAATAAGCTCTAAACAAAAGCATTTTAGATCATATTGCTTTTTCCTTGATTTTTTTTTTTTTTTACATAAGTGACCTTGAAGTAATCCAAAAAGATTTAGGGAGGGGGGCTTAAACTACTATTATTATTATTATTATTATTATTATTATTATTATTATTATTAATCATGTTCTACAACCCTGCCTTGTGCCCGATGCTCCCTGGGATAGGCTCCAGGTTTCCTGCGACCCAGTAGGATAAGCAGTATAGAAAATGGATGGATGGATGGATCAGGTTCTACATATATTTCCAGATTATTTGTACTAATAAGAAAAGAAAAAAAAAAAAAGATTTTTGCAGATTGTTGATGAAATCTATAGAATGATAATAGGCAAACAGTTGAGGTAAAATGATTCAGCCTTCTACATTGTACAGACATAATGATGCTTTTGGATACAGTAGAAGACCTATTTACTATCATCCTTGAACCTTGACGAAAATATTTCCTGTCGATCCTAGTTTGCAATAATTGTACATTCATTTCAGTATATTATATTGAGTTCTGGCTTTTTTTTCACTAGTTAGTATCTTTATTAAAGTCAGAACACCTTTATTTACACAGTACATTTAAAGACAACAGGTAACGGACAAAGTGTTGCCCAATAATGAGTTAATATTTAAATGAATTTGAGCAAAGGGACTTTGGAATATCTTATACATTGGATTAAAACCTATACACTGTAAAGCTGTAAGTATATTTGAAAGTGTATTTCCAAGTATAAGTGTGTATGCTTATAGTAGAGATGTAACCAGGTATGAATTACACAAAGTATTGCCTAAATGGGTGCCAATAACTGTTGCACACCTATATTTAACAAAGATATATATATATATATATATATATATATATATATATATATATATATATATATATATATATATATATATATATATATATATATATATATATATTGATAAACCTGTGCTCTGTTTGCAATTGTTTGATATCCATGAGAGCAGAGTATTTTATGAATATTTTGAACAAAAGATCAAAGGGTTAAACATTAAAGACAATTTTTCACATCCGTCTTTGCTCATATTTACCAAGGGTGCCAATATTAGTAGAAGACACTCTATGTATAGTCACACATCCACAAACACAAAGCTGAACACTCCTGTTTTAGTAAATTATCAGCTGATGAACTCAAATATAGAGTGTGTCTTAGACTCAGCCTGCTTGAAGATCTCCAAACAGTGGCAGCAAAACTGTCGCGTCACCGCAGACTACAGACTCCATTTCCCAGAAAGCACCGATATCAACAAACATGGCCGATGACTACAACTCCGAATGGAACACACAGACACATCACCTTCTCCTGAGAACTAATCACACACACCTGTTCTTAATCACACTGAGAATCACACCACAATATATAAGATACTGCTCATGCACAAGGGTTTCATGAAGTATTATGTGAGTTTTCTGAATACTTCTGTGCCATAGTATTTGATGATGTTCTTGTCCTAATTACTTGATTCTAGTTTAGCCTTGTTTATGCCCATTTGCAGATCGCCTGACCCATTGCCTGTTTTTTGACCATGCTTTTGATTCACGTTTTGGATCTGTCTGCCTCTCTTCAATAAAGCTCTTATCTACACTTGCATCTATCTCAGCCTCCATTACGTGACAAAAACAAAGTAATTCTGGATCTGAAATAGTTTGTCTTACTTGACAGGAATCCCAAAGAGCCCCAAATTCCAGTCTCTCTCTGAAATAACTCTGCACTTGTTATCCATGAGCTCGCTGGAACTGGCCTTCACTGAGAGAGGAGACGTATGAAGCACCGTATAGAAAACTGGGCCTCTTAATAAAAATCATCCATTTTTGTCACAGCTCAGCAGAGAGAAGTGAATAATGCATTTACACAGTATCAATAGGTGATTTTTTTCATGTCTCATCTTTCCCTCTTTTGTAAAGTGGATTCCTCAGAAATGGGGACATCTCAGTGGTGCCGCTGTGCTTCTCCTCAAAATGGCTTTACCGTGTATGAGGTCTGACCTGCCACTCTGCGCTTTCAGGTAGGTGAGAGTGCCGAAATTCACACTTATCATCCGTAAATGATGAGTGTCAGACCTCCATCTATTCCATGGCCTCTTTAAAGTAGGGTTGTGCCACAAGGACAGGGCCTGAATCTCACATGCACACAAATCTACACACACCAGAGTAGAGAAGTACAGTATCTCTTGCCTCAGCTTGTTTGAGAATAAATAAAGTCTTACTATATGAAAAAATAATTGAAGATTTTGATCCTTACAGGAAGATAGCGGTTTCATACAGCAGTGATTGCTAGTTGCTGATGCTTTTATTATCAATAGATCAATCTGTGGCTAATGGTTAATAGGCAATTCATTTCATATACTCCAGCAATGCATATGTGTGTTATAATGTAATGAATTGGGAGATATTTGAGTTGTCTTGGAGTGGTCTTAGTTACCTTAAAACATCTGGTTAAAATACATCTTTCACGTATGCAGTGTTTAGTCCTTTTTAATTGAGCCCTGCTTTGTTTTTCACCTCTTATCTCCTTTAGGCAGGTAAGAAGATTGCAATCACAGTCAGGTACAGACCAAAACAGCTGGTCCAAAACCATCTGAGTGAGGTTGTCTCACTCTACTTCCATGCAACTTTGGTGTGGATTCCACTGAACTGCATTTTTTGTAGATGTGAGCTGCTGATTTACAATACACAAACTAAACCAAAGGACAGAGCTGTAACAGAAATTTCAGAAATGTTCTGGACATTTGGACTAATGGGGAACAAAGAGAAAACAAACTAAAAACAAAAGCACCGAATGTTCGGCAACCGAAATTCTTGAAATAAGTGAAAAGGCCGAATAAATTTTACCGAACAATGATGTGTTTAATGACGCGCCAAATAGCCTAGCAACCAGAGTGAGACACGCGAATTTCACGACCTCCACTTCCGGCAGCGCATTCAGAGCGATGAGGGGGCGCTCGCATGCACGTGCTACATGCACGAGCGCATGCTCTTCAGATGTTGACAACCGTGACATTGTTTATTGTGGACACGTGCGTTTGATTTGTTTCTGTTCCGGAGTATTCTGTCACGTCGCGAGACGTAAGGGAATAGAGTACGGAAGCAGTTAAGACGTATTTATTTAAGGGCAGGCAGACAAATCCAAATCGTAATCCAAAAAACGTAGTCACAGAAAACAGGGTCAAACACAAAACAAGAAACATGAACTAGTACTATGGACTGGGAGATTGTTTAATAGATACCGGGTCAATGGTATCTACTATTATGGAAAGTTGTTTTTGTCAGCATTTCGAACCATGGGGACAAGATCGTTTACGGTCATGTTCGTGGTTGCAACTTAGAGCTGTGAGTGTATATGAATTCCATTCCATATATAGGCTACCTCAATTTGGATATTCAGCTCTGTGGGAAAGTCGTGCCGCAGTGTGGCGTGCTAGTGGTACAGGATCGTACTTGTGGGTTGCGTTCTGAAGTAGCGGGTGTTTTGAGGATGAATGTACTTGGGTGATGCTACCAGGAGCTTTTTGGATAGCATGGCTTTGCTTTGTTCGAATCCCACTTGGTATCTAGTACCCCTCCTCCAGTTTTCCAAGCTTTTCAACACTGCCAGCAAAGTAGTGCTCAATCTTCTTGGGAACCCATGACTAAGGTAAGAGTGCGTGGTACTCGGGTCCAGGGCAGTTGGCTGGTGATATAGTGCTTCTTGAGTCTCCTGGGCTAGAGTTACCAGAGGGCTTGTTAGTTTTTCCTGCATTGGTGCGTGTGTCTGGAGGCACTGTGTATGTGCCAGTGGTCAATATAGGCACCTCTCATGTTTTGCTTTTCCTATGCAGGGTGTAGGGTATTTTGGCTAGGGTGCAGATAGATAGCTTACCTGTCAGGCTTACTGAAGTCAAGCCAGCAACTATAAGGGTTTGTTCTCAGGCTATACAGGTAGCTGACACAGATGTTCCAAAACAGTGTTGGATTTGTCACCCTTGTCAGATCCAGAACAGGGTACAATCAGGGCGTTACTGATGAAGTAGCAGGCAATGTTTTCTGCATATGATGGTGATTTGGGATGCACAAATCTCATTTTGCATGACATTCCACTTCTAGACGATGCGTACAGTGACATCATCAAATTCCTCTTTACGAGTATGAGGTGGTGAGGGCCCACATTAATCACCTGCTGGAGTCTCAGGTAATCCAGGAGAGTTGTAGTCCCTATGCTTCCCCTATTGTTCTGGTTAAAAAGAAAGATGGTAGCCTACGCTTGTGTGTGGAATACCACGTGTTGAACACCAGGATGAGATGGGATGTATTTCCTCAGGAGTCGCTGGACACATTGACTCGGGCCCATTGGTTTTCTACTATGGATTTAGCCAGTGGGTTTAACCAGGTCCCTGTCACAGAGGGGGATAAGCCTAAGACTGCTTTTTGCACCATGTTCGGACTTGTTGAATGGAAACGGATGCCATGCCCCCTCTATTTTTCAGTGACTGATGGAGAGGTTGTTTGGAGACCAGCAGTATCTGTCCTTAGTGTTGTATTTAGATGACATTGTGATGCTCTCCACCTCTGTTGAGCACATGTTTACTTTGTTTGTTGGGTTTTCTTCTGTTTTTGGGTTGTCTCTTAGAATCTTCTTGGGTTTTTATTTATTTATTTATTTTTTATATATAAGCCATATCATTTAAACCAATGAGAAGTGGCATGAATAACATTGATTATCTCATTACAGTGGCATCTGTCAAGGGGTGGGATTTATTAGTCAGTAACTGAAAAGTCAAGCATAAGGATCTGTGTGACTTTGGCAAGGGCCAAATTGCGGTTGCTAGACAACTGGGCCAAAACATCAGGTTTTTGAGGGTGTTCCCAGTATGTAGTGGTTAGTACCAAGCAAAAATTGTACATCATGTAGACAGCTGGGTATGTGTGCGTTGCTTACCTGGGGAAGAGATTGCACCAAGATGCACTATGGGAAGAAGGTAAGCCAGCGGACACTGTGTGATGCTCTAGGCCATGTTCTGCTGGGAGACCTTGAGTCCTGGCATTCATGTGGATGTTACTTTGACACATACCACCTACCAAAACATCTTCATAGACCAAGTACATCCCTTCATGGCAATGGTATCCCCTAATGGCAGTAGCCTAATTGAGCAGGTAAATGTGCTCTGCCACACTACAAAAATTGTTCAGGAATGGTTTGAGGAAAATGACAAAGAGTTCAGGGTATTCACTTGGCCTACAAATTCCCCAGATCTCAAGCCGATCAAGCATCTGTGGAATGTGCTGGACAAACAAATTCGATCCATGGAGGCGCCACCTCACAAGTAACTTGCTAACGTCTTGGTGCCAGATACCACAGCGCACCTTCAGAGGATTTGTGGAGTCTATGCCTCAACATGTCAGAGTTGTTTTGGTGGCACAAGCAGGACCTACACAATATTTGGCAGTTGGGTTTAATGTTAAGGCTGATCAGTTGTATATGCCCCGCTTTTTTGCTTGTTGGTTTTCTTGTTGGTTCCTAATAAATTACCACAAACAAAGGCAATGTGTAAGGTCAGACAGTGTGTCTATGATCTAAAGAACAATTTCTATTGTAAGATATATTGCAAAGATTGGGTGAGGGAAAGGGGGATTATGGAGTGGATAATGTTCAAACTTAAGAATGTAGGTATACCACAATGACCTTGTATCCCATGCAAAGGTTGAGAAAAAGATTTTCAGAATTTTTTGGAGTAGTTTCAGGACCTCAGGTGGTTTTTGAGATGTAGTTGGGTTGTAAATTTTGTTAAAACCTGGCAACCCTGGTAATAATATTAGCTCTACAGTGTGTGCCACGCACACTGTGACAGAAAGCACACCTGCACTATTGAACACAGTCGAACAATGGTATGTCTAAAACCACTCAAAACAAGCTGCTAGAATGACTGCTTTCGACTCTCAATTTTATGAGGTTAATGTTATTAATGCCATCTTGCCCACCATAATCTATGGTCATGAGTCATTGCTGGTACTAATAGGTGTGAAAGTGCCATAAGATCCCATTTATAACTCATTATGTGTCAGGATTATACCTAGATACGGTTTATTCATATAAAAATGCAGATGTGAAAGCACTTGAAATGTATTTAGAACAGATTTAAATGTGACAGATATGAGAGCTATTTTATCCAGGTCATTTTTACTGTCATGTAAGGGGTAAATGATAATCAGAGAGAGAGAGAGAGAGAGAGAGAGAGAGAGAGAGAGAGTGAGAGAGAGAGAGAGAGAGAGAGAGAGAGAGAGAGAGAGAGAGAATCACTAGTGTGAGTGTTACTTAATAAACACAAGATTTTTCCATTCTAGATCATTTGGCCTATAGACTCACTGCTTGTGAATTTGTGCTAAACTCAGTTCAAGTTCAGAGATAAACTCATGTAGGTGAAGAGAAATGAATGACTACCAGAAGCAAATTCCTTCTTTTGGAACATGTGTCCTTTTCCATACAAATAAACTGGCTTTTTCACCAGAAAAAAAACAATTTGCAAGTAGTCTGACCACTCCTGTCTTTTTATAACCTAAGCAAGGAACTTCAGTGTTGTAAGTAAAATTATGTCTGACTTAACATATCTTAAAATTGTTTAAAATACTTGCGTGTTTGTAAATGGAAGAATTTGAATAATTGCTATGCATAGTTGGTGTACACAAGAAACAAATTGCTAGAGATGTTATGATGTTATGAAGTCATTACCTTTACTAAAATTAAAAACACCATGCAACATTACAAGTTTTAATGTGACAGCAATATTTTGCATAAAAAACTGGAAATGAGTATTGTAGGCAGAGAAGAGCTTGGTTGTCAAATGTCACCAGCTGATTTGCATTTTATGTATGGTTTGCATATGTGTGTGCTTAAAATCTTAGAAAGATGCAATCTTGATATGAAACAAGCATTTACAAGTAAATCTTATGTGTATAACCCATTTCCAGCTATAATCCTGAAACGCCAAGAAATATCCAGATGTAAACAGGGTAAAATTGCTTGTATGGTTCCTCCCAACCAAATACATTATTAAGAATTAACGGATACAACATATAGCCCACACAGACTGAGTCTCCAAATAATAATAATTTAATTAATCTGAAAAATATTAACTTCCACATTCCTTGTGGATGTTTTTGTTGTTTACATTTACATTACATTTATTCATTTAGCAGACGCTTTTATCCAAAGCAATTTACAAATGAGAAAATACAAGCAAAGCAATATATCAAGCGGAGAACAATACAAGTAGTGTTACCAAACAAGATTTTTTTCAAAAGGATAATGTGGGGTTGGAGTTTTAGGGGTTAATTAAGTGTTCACAGAAGAGGTGGGTCTTTAGTTGTTTTTTGAAGATAGTGACAGATTCTGCTTTCTGGATTGAGGTTGGAAGTTTATTCCACCACTGAGGGACAGTTAGTGTGAAGGTTCCGGAAAGGGACCTTGAGCCATGCTGAGTAGGCACTATTAAGCGTCGGTCATTAGTCGATCGCAGATTGCGTGAGGGAACGTAAGCCTTCAGGAGAGTGTTGAGCTAGGGGGGTGCTGTTCCAGACAAGGTCTTGCACAGTGCATCTGGAAAGTATTCACAACGCTTCACTTTTTCCACATTTTGTTATGATACAGCTTTATTCCAAAATGAATTAAAACATAATACTACCGCCCGCATGTTTCACAGATGGGATAAGGTTCTTATGCTGGAATGCAGTTTTCCTTTCTCCAAACATAATGCTCATTTAAACCAAACAGTTATATTTTCGTCTCATCCGTCCACAAAACATTTTCCAACAGCTTTCTGGTTTGTCCTCATGATCTTTAGCAAATTGCAGACAGGCAGCAATGTTTTTTTTTGGAGAGTGGTTGCTTTTTCCATGCAACCCTGCCATGCACACCATTGTTGTTCAGTGTTCTCCTGATGGTGGACTCATAAACATTACTGTTAGCCAATGTGAGAGAGTCCTTTAGATGCTCAGAAGTTACGACACTTATCTACTTTTAGCACTTTTGTGAAAATCTGATGATGTTTTAGGTCATATTTATGCATTAATATTGAAAATTTTAAAGGGTTCACAAATTTTCAAGCACCACTGTACTACCAAAATTGTTTATAAGTAGTTTTATCCAACATTCAAACACTGGAAGTCACTCCTGTTATTTACACTCTCTCTTATGTTTGGTGTCTGTGCACCAGGTTGAAAAATGAGGCTTATAAAACTGAAGGTTTCTAGACTATGCTGCTAACAGAACCACAAATTATTCCTCAGTAAAAAAGTAGCCATATGTCTTCAAAGATGAATTATAAAGATTTACAGCTTAATTCAACAAAATAACCTTCCTGAAGAAGTTATGCAAGTGTTTGTTTTGCATAAATGATTACTGACTTCCCCAACAACTTTCAATTTGCCATTTATAATAAAAAAAAAAAAAAGTTGATTGAGGAGTGTGTAAGTCAGAAATCATACTCATAACAGCGATGGGGGCGTACAAGTGGTGTAACAGGAAAGTATCTGCCCTACTGTCCAGAGATCATAAGTTCCCAACAATTCCACAGCCCTCATTGGCCAAGTGTCTAAACTCTCTGGGTGGGGGGAGTGACATACAATCTCTCCACTGTCAATCTCAGTGGCACTAGCAAATCATGGGAGTCTGTGAGCTCATGTACAGTATGGGGAAGATTGCAGATAGAGCTTTCCTTTGAGTGTGTTATGCTGCTTCATGACAGTTTGAAAAGATGCAGCTGGCTGGCTTCACATGTCTTGGAGAAACCATGTGTTAGGCTTCACCCTCCCCAGTTGGTAGGTGTCATATGATAGGTGAGTGCTGGCAGGTGGGTGGGAATTGGCCAAGACCAAATTAGGAAGAAACTGGGGGAAAAAATATAAAGATAGAAAACAATGTAACAAAGCTTGGCCAAATGCATGTAGAAATCACAAAAAAATCACCAGAGCACCAAGAAAACTGGATTAAATAAATGATTAGATAATTATGTAAACAATGCTTTAATACACATTTTGTACATCACATCCAGCATTTATTTTCTTTTTGTTGGTCCAAATATCCAGAACACATCACTAAATTTCTAAAGCACTACTGCTCTATTATTTGGCTTAGTTTATGCACTAAAGTTAGTTTGGCACCAGATAAAGACATTCAGACTCAATCTGGACCACACCCCATTGTGATTGATGTGCCACCTGTCTACAGTAAACTGCATTAAGGAGAAAAACATACCAGGGTTTGATTCACTGTGAAAGCACCCTAATTGTATTGTTTTGGGGATTGGTAGAGTTTGGTAGACAGGTGTCTATGTTTGTTGTCTAATAGAAGTTCCTTAATGTTGTATACTGGTTGAAACTGAAAAAAAAAGCAGAAGAAAAGACAATGTTTGGACAAATGCACGCACCAAGGTGGAAACATCCTCCTATATTTTCCTTGCCACATCCTCTAAAAGGCAGCAAATCCTCCAACTGCAGAGGTGTGTGCGCATGAAATGAGAAGGCCCAGGCACACACTAATATGATCGGTCACAGGCTGTTGGATGGAGGCAATGCGAAATAGCTTCCGAAGATAAGCGAAAAAGCCTTTCTCTCATCCAATGAAATATGTATGCCGTTCTAGCGGTTGGTGGTACAAAGGTGAATCTCCTCAATGCTATGCTTTTTAAGAGCACTCTCTTTTACCTCTTGTGCCCTCCTCCCTATCTTCCACCCTCTATATCTCCATGAAGCTAGGAAACAGAGTGGTCTGACCATTTTGCAATTAATCCGTTCACTACTTCCTGTCTCGTTTGGATCCCTCAGTGAACTGGAGGATGCAATATGTTTATGAGTGCTGAGCCTGTTAGCATTCAGAGGACTCTGAGCTATGCGTATAGTGACAAACATCTACATCTAATATGTTGCTCCATTGATTCTTCATTATATTTAATTCCCAGAATGGTTTTGGGGAATAGCGAGTGGTGGGGGTGATGCAATTAATTTGTGCATCTATTAAAGCAAAGTTATTAAAGGCGCACATTTTATAATTGAAAATATGAACCAAAATAACCTGTGAACTCATTAGCATTAGCACTGTTTTGTTTTGTTTGCTTGACTGCTTACACAGTCATATTTGTGGACGTGATTGATGGAAAATGAGGGCTGATATATAAGGTTACTTATCAAGGTGGCCGTTCCATTGTGCGGTCACATGCTGTTATTAGGCTGATTGTTAATTGGGGAACATGAATATGTCAAGAACACATTGCCCTGGAACAATACACTCTTACAATTTTCCCCCCCTGCTGTAACAAAAGATTTCTACTGAGCAAAGAATAGCGACACTGCTTAGGACCATTAATTAACACCTTTGGATTTTTTTGCTATTTGCTCTCTAATTGTTTGTAGCACTTAACGTTGAACCTTTTTTGATATTTCTACACTTATTTTTCATCAGTATGATCTACGCTATTGATAAATGGTGTGGGATCAAAACACTATTATTATACAATTTGGCAAATTAATTAGGACTTGTATTATTTTTTATCATGATTATAGACTCCTGTGAGCAAGTACAAATGAGCAATTATACAGTACTCGGTTTGTAAATGAATATTGTATTACTTATCGCTTGAAAAGATCTTTGCAGTAATAATGTTGTGACTCATTCATTGATTAATGTGTTGCTAAACTGCCTGCTTTGTATTGGACAAAACAACTCAGGATTGTCTGCAAAGATATGATTAATGATTGTTTGAGGGTGAGAGTAGTGGGATTAGCAGTGCGAAGTTTAGAAAGGAAACGGACAGTATCTGCACTCTGCTCCACTGGTGTAATGATTTATGTTGCTTGGTATGGCCTAAGGCTGTAGGAGCTTAAATGAAGCAAGGTCCATGGGCTTACTTTTCTGAATGAGAAATTGTATGAGAATTAGAGATTGTGTGTGTGTGTGTGTGTGCGTGCGTGTGTGTGTGTAAAATTTGTGGGGTTTAAAATTTTTAAAAATTTATTTATTAATAAAGATTTTATTTGTCAATTTATAGCACCACCCCAACCGTCACCCTTTGCATTGCGACTACCTCTTCAGTCAAGTCTGGATTAATTCTATATTTACTAAATAGTGCACTGTTTCGGGTGTCTTCTATTTTGTGTAAGTATCCAAATCGTCAAATTATTATAGTTCACTAACTTATTACCCATAGTACACCATAAATATACAGTTGCAATCAAAATTATTCAAGCCCCATTGCAAATCAGATTTATTGTGAAAATCTACAGAATTTTAACTGTTTGCAATGAACACATCAAACAAAAGCAATTGAAATAGTTCAACTCAACGAATGCCTCAGTTGGTTTCCCCAAAAGTCAACTGAAAATGCAACTTATAATGACTTCTCCAGATTCAAAATTGTTCAACCCCTTCATGGCAAGCATCTTAAGTACTTAGTAGAGCTCCCTTTTGCTGTTATGACCTACTGCAAACAAGATGCATAGCTTCCAGAAGTGTTCTATCAGGGTTAGCAGATAGTGTGAAATGGAACATGATATGCAAAACAGAAATACCAGTGCAGTATATCAGAGATTGTTAGTGTGCAGAAACTACAAATGTGTCACAGAACCATGGCATTTATTGGAAGGCTGTTATATCAGCAAGAGTGCAAATAAAAGAGCTACCACAATATACTGTATCAAGTACAAAAGTAAAATACTGCTAAGAACTATGGTGCAATATACCAGTGACTGTACCCTCCTAATAAATTTGGCTGAACTAGGTCTGCTGAGGGTATCATTCTTTTCCATGCTGTGGGTGGAGCTGAAGATTGCTGAAAGAGCTGCCAAGTGCCCTCTCATACAAAGGGGGTTGTGGGGGTTGTGGGGGTTGTGGCCTGATCAACTCATCCAGTCTCTTTAGTCGGCAGCACTGCTCTAGCAGACAGCCACAAATTAGATGGCTAAGGCCACTACAGAGCTGTAAAATTTGTTTGCTTTAACAGATTCAACTGGCAGTCCACAGATCATGATAGGTGTGGGAGGGGCATGATTTGAGCTGGAGGCAGTTCTGTTGGCACCACTCCACAAAGTCCACCAGTCTGGATTCTCTTTCTGGTCCAACAGTAATACACAGTAGGATGGCAGAGTTGTCTGAGAACTTCCGTAGGTGAGAACTAGTCAAGTGGTATCTGAAGTCTGATGTGTAGCTCCTTGTTCTGCACACCACCCTCTCAGAAATCAGCAAGCCTGAAGCCTCACATACAGCTTCCTACTAGTGAAGTAGCTCAGTGTCCAGGATGCTGTGAAGGGGCATACCATTATATCATGCAGTAGTGATGACCTTTAGAGTACTTCCTGCCTTCTCCAAGGGAGAGAGGGCTCTATGCAATAGGTAAATGACTGCATTAACTATCCTAATATATGGCTGGACGGTGAACTAAAGATTGCTGGGCTGACCAGGGGTCTGAGGTGGATGAAAAGATGCCTTTCCAGGCTATTCATCAGGTGTGATGTTATTGCCAGTGATCTGTAGGGTGCACCGTTTTCAGTATTGGCACCAGGTCTTTCACAGGACAGACTTTCTTCAGGATCAGGTTCAGATTGTAGATCGAATGAGTGAATGAATGCTATAAAAATGAAGACTAACAATGTTCACTTTAAGGAAAATTAAATGCACATGAAAGTATTTGTAGAGTAGTAGCTTTAGCCTTTCTCCATAGGAACAGACAGTTGTTTCAGGACTTTCCACAAGTTTGTAGATCTGGTTAGACATATCGCTTGAACCTTTCAATCTGACTCTTCCCAGTGTGCAGGGGATTAAGGTCAAGGCCATTACACTACACACAGCACAGCCTTCTTCTTCTGAAGGAATCTGTTGTACAAGTTTTACATGTGTTTCGGGTTGGTGAAAATCAAATAATTTTTGTTTGATAAAATTTCTATAAATGACACGATATTCCTAACATTTTGGCAAGCAGCTAATGTCTTTTCTGAGTCTTCATTGCAGCAGTTGGTTTAATTCATTCATAATCACCTCTGGCATTTGTCTCATTATTTGATGTGACAGCATGCAATTTTGGAGATATATATTCATAAACAGAGCTCAGAATGCCGAAATCCAGATGGAGGATTCATTCATAATGAATTTAGATAGCCAGGCTGATGTTGTCTGAACAGAAAATACGCTCTACTTTAACTGTCGCATAGAGTTTAACCAAATAATCCAGTATTTGTTTCACACTCAAATTTATCTGTTGTATCCACAAGGATATCACATTGTTTGTTTATGCTATGATACCTTTATTATAGCATAAAGATTTGCTGTGATGAAGAAATTGTGGCAAAATCAGTTTAAAAAGGAATAATGGAATTCTTGCACTGATTTACACACTTGGCTTCCTCATGTGTTGTTTTCAATATGAGGTCATTAGATGTTCTAAAAAAAAGAAAATGTATGCACTGTACACATAGTTACGGTGAGATCCTATGAGTATTTAACGCTGGAGGTCCACAGACTATTTCCAAAACTTTGTCTAATCACAAGTAAGATGTTTGCGTGTTCTCCCCGTGCTTCGTGGGTTTCCTCCGGGTACTCCAGTTTCCTCCCCCAGTCCAAAGATGTGTTTGGTGTTTCCAAATTGTCCATGGTGTGTGAATGTGTGTGGGATTGTGCCCTGCAATGGGTTGGCACCCTGCTCAGGGTGTCCCTTTCCTTGTGCCCCAAGTTCCCTTGGATAGGCTCCAGGGTCCCCGTGACCCTGTGTAGGATAAACAGTATGGAAAATACATGGATGGATAGACAACTAAGATGTCCATCAAATTAAGTGGAATCTAAAATTCACTAGTAAAGTTTTATATTAAAATCCCTAAGGTTAATTAACATGATTTACTGCATTAGTTAATATCAACATAATTTAACATAGTAAGGAAACACGCGTATTAATTTTTGTAATTTAAAAAGAGTAGGAAACATCGACCCTGAATGACATATTAGCCTTTACAGTAAATATGTGGTCTTCAATGGCATTCAGAATTAATTTTGGAATGGAATTCTGATTTGATATTTTTAGCTTAAACTTCTTTCATCATGTTGGTCTATTTTCACTTAATGTTTACACTACCTGCTAATGACTACCTGCTGTTAAAGGTGCCAGTGTAATTTAACATTTGCTTCATGTGTACCTAAATAGAGTGGTGCAGCGTTGCTTTAATCGTTTGGTCTGTTCAGTTCTCTCACCTCCTCACCTGTACACTGTACTCAAACAGGACAACATCCAAATCTTCAACCTTCATGCTAATACTGCCATCAACACCATCAAGACTTGTCATCACATATACTTTATCAGTGACTAGCCCAGCCAAGTTCTGCTGGAACGTAGCATAGGTGCGTTGTCTAGCTACACTGCATTCTGGAACTTGGAGTTCAATGTTTAACTAATCTATAAACTTGAGCTCTTTTGTTTTTAGGAACTAACAGTGAAAATGTGTTCTCTTATTAAACACCATTGTAACTGCTCTAGCAATGCACTCCTGTGACATCAGCTTGACACAGTACAATAACCTCTCATAGAAATAAGAACTTATAGCATCAAGCAGCAAATTAATACCAGAATCACTAAACACATCACACATATTTCAATACAAACATATTTTCCTTTCATTAATGTTTATTCCTTTTATAGTAGAAAAAACAAGGCCACATAAATGAGCAGACATTAAATTACAGCATGTTCCTGAATAATAATCAACTGAAGTCTACTAATCTACTAATGAATATTGCAAATTAACAATTGCAAACATATTAATTAAGGCACTGCTTAATTTTGCTTGTTGTAGACATATTTTTATTCATGGATGGAATAGACATTGGTTAATTGTACGTGCTTGTTAACTGGCTTTTTCAGTTCCTTGGATTAAAAAAAATCACTTAATACAAGTGTTATTTACTTAAGATTTTTTAATGTTAATGGATTGCTGCAATTAATTTGGTAAAGAGAACCCAATTTTACTGAAAGGAATAATAAATAAAGAAACATTTCTGACATCTGTTCTAATTTAATAGCATTGACCTCACTTGGATGAAATGTTTTAAATTATTTGTTTCAAAAACTGCAATATTCACAACCAATCTTTTACAGTCTGTTGAATGCATTTAAGCATGCGTGCCCCCAATGCATTTAAGTTCACCACATTTTTATGAAGTCAATAAGATGAGCCTCTTAAAAGCACTGCACCTCTGAGACTGTAGTTTAGTGTGTGAGCGAGTGCTCCCTGATCTGCCTCTTTTCCTTCTCTCATCCTCAGACAGCCACAGCACTTAGCCAATTCCTCTTCACCGCTGCATGTCAGGTCAATTAACAGTGATGCACTCGCATTTTCAACCAGACTCTTCTAATTAATGCAGCCTATATACAAAACAACTTAGACCACACTTCCGTGTACTTTCATTTTTGTAAGATTTTAACCCTTTTGTTCACAACTTTAACAATGAAATGAGGCAATTACTACAATATACTCAGAATAATCTAATGTCTGGTATTCATCTCCTGAGGAATTTTATCAGAAATATTTGTTGAATTCATAGATGTTTCCTAAAAGAAACAAATAAGAATCACGACTACTCCTGAAGTATCAAAGTGAAATTTTTTAGCAAAGAACATTTCCTCTGGGATGGTTGGTAGTGCTAGTTGCCATGGTTTCCCTGGTAGTGTCTGGCTAGTGCAATATGTCCACACAAACTGCATATCTAGCTACAGAATGCTATCAAAATCAGCTCTTTAAGTACAAATTGCTTTGTGCTAAATTAGATGAATTGCTACATTGTTAATTACATGTATATACTCTAAATTGATGCTTTCATGCTGAAAGAGAGAGGCTTTTTGGATATTTGAACTAAGTTATTTAACCCCTAATGGCTTGAAGAGATGAATAAGTGGATTTTCACGTTTTCTTTGATCTTTTCTCTTTTTTTTGGTAATTTTGTGGTGTAGTTTTTGTATTTTTTTTAGTGTATTTCTATACTACATTTTCTGGAATTGAGCTCTGTAACATTAGGAGTTCTTATTGATTATGCTCAGCTGGACTCAATCTTCAATTGTGTGTCTACAAAAGGGATGAACTGTTTGTTACTATGTGCTGAAACATCTGCTCACTGGTCTATTTTAGCTCACTCATCTTTGCACTTTTTTCACTATGCATGTTTAAAATAAATATACATTTTAATAGACCTCTGTGGTCTGATTTTCATTCAGTGTGCGGACAGGCTCTGCCTTGGATTTTGATCATATTCTTGCTTCAGGCACTTAAGGACATATATATCTTGTTTGAGCACAACCATCCTTCTACCTTCCTCCTGAAAATAAACATTTTGGAGAGAAATGCATGTGTATAAAGCCATCCATACACTGCATCACTGTCTGTAGTGTCATATTAATTTGAGTATTTTGTGATTACTGATGTCTATTTGTGGTGAAAACACTGCCACCATTATATTTTGTTGCCTCAAACATATTTAGCCAATATCTAGAGCCAAAAATTCTGAATAAAGTTTCAGAATGAGGGCTAAAAAAAACTCTGTATCATCATCATTTGCACTGGTAGTTGGAATATAATTTTGTTTCTCAATTGAAAGGGAATGCATAACAAAAGTGAATGTGTTTAGATAACAATTGATGAGTACACACATATATAAATCTGCTTGCCTTCCTTTACAAATTTGTATAGTGAGTAATGGCTCTTAACACGGTCACAGTGAGGGTGAGAGGGAGTGTAGCAGGACTCAGCACGGGTTCACACTGGTGGCCACATGCTATGATGTTCTCCGCTTGTTATACTTTCTAATTGTGCATTGCTGTGAGATACCAGTTTATGTTTTGATACCAGCCACAGCGTAAAGTGTGTCTTGTCATTTATTTAAGACCAAAGAAATGACTGGACCGGGATTCTTGATTGAATTTTAGTTAAATTGCAAATGAGTCACTTTCTGAAGATTTTGTATGATTCACAGATGATAATCTAAACTTTAATTCAAACACAGTATGTTGAGTTACAGAGCCAACACAACAGAAATTGTGTCAGTGGCTGATTATTTACTGACTGTGCTGTTAGATAATTCTATGGTAGCTCACTGTGCTCAGCTAGAAGATTGCTGAGTGGTGAGGAAAGCACTCAAACCCCTGCTGGGAGCACTTAGGCCTCCTTTCATTCTTGGAAAAGTCTGAACATCTGACATGTTCACATTTTGCAGATGAGTCTGGTCAGTACCCTACAGCAGATGCTACAATAATGGTCATATAATTATTGTACAATTATTGCGATTATAGTAGCACCAGCAGGCAGCCATCTAATTCGATTAAGCCAAAACTGTGAGTAATGCAAGGATAAAAGTTCCAATAGCATGGACTTAATACAGCTCAATGCTGAACCTTTATTCACGACATGATGTATAAGGCTTGCATTAATGGTAGTGCCATAACTTAAATAGAATATTGCTTTTACAGCTTGTTTCTGCTATACAAAAACAAGGCAGTGCATAAAGATCTATGGTTATAAAGCTGATATTGTTCCACAGTGGTGCATCAATGCCATTGCCACCTTTACAAACAACCAAATGGGCCTCTGTTTCCTCACAGGCTGCTGTGACTGAGTGCCATTGCTCCATCTCATGTGCCTGTTTTATTGGCAGTGGTTCACGCCTGCGGATATTTATATTCTTTACTGCACATGCAGTCCCAGTTGAAACTAGAAATAAATAAAGCACTCGAGCAGTAGCCAAACGTAGGGAGGAGGAGGACTAATGGCCTGGAAGGCTGAGGAGGAATGAGGAGGCCCCAGGCAGGGAATGGCCTCCATATCCATCTCTTTTTCTCTCTTTCATCTGTGTTCTCACTTTTCCCAGCCGCTTAAACGGGCAGTTGTTAATGGCTGCCAGGTTGATGCGCTCTGAGGTTTAGGGAGGCTGCAGAGATGACAGATCTGCTATATTTCTCTGGCTGCTTCATTCTGAGCTACAGCGGCTCTCCACAGCAAAAACTGAGTAACATCTTTTCTCCTCCATCAACAATATGCATTAAAGCCAAATGTTCTAAAGAAACGTTAAAAAACATGTGTAACCGAGTAAAATAAGACACTACACAGTTTTAGCAGCTGCAACTGACTTCCTTCAAGTAAAAAATTGATTAGTTATGGATGAAGTGGATTTTAGTTGAAAAGAAAGATGCTAAAATTCCCAAAGCTAGTATTCCCAAAGGCCAGTAGCTTAAAAACGGATGTGATAATAGGTTTTATTAACATGATAAGCATGATACTTACTTGCAATATTAACTCTTTCATGTCATTCTCATTCAAACAACAGCAACAACAATATAGCTCAGGGAGTTGACTTATCAGTACTTTGTAAAAATAAAAAAAGGCCATTGGTCAATTGCTGAAATGATTGCAAAGTTTATAATTTTTATTTAGATATGATAATTATTGGGCTTTATTAAATGTTACCTTAGCTTTCCAGTGACATCCTGTCAAGTTAACTCTTCTCAGCTAGCAGTCTAGTGTTAGCCATCACTATTGATTACAGAGAAGAGAAGAAAATATGAGCCATCATTACTGATTACAGAGAAGAGAAGAAAATATGCTGAAACAGCAAAGCGGTTCTGTGTTCAACTTCAGTCTGTCACAGAAATCCCTCATATTGCTTTATTCAATAAATCTTTTAACACTTTAAGTAGCCTGGTAGCAGCCTGCCCACTGTACTAGACTAATGTTGCTATATATTAGGGGTGTAACGCAACGCTTCTATCTGTATTTGTATCTGTTTAGTGCTCTAAATATCCATATTTATATCTGTATTTGGATTGAAACCTGAACTGGGTGTGGCCAGCTTGTTCCATTTTCTTTTTCTTTTTTTTCTTTCTTTTTTTTATTTTAAATATGAACCCTACCACTATGACCTCTGGAAAAAAACCAAAAGGTAGAAATGGCAGCACTGTCAGCATGGTCTGTGAATTCTGGCTCTGCCATATCACATCACTGGAATTCACAATTGTCTAAATGTGTGTTGATTTTGTTTTTTTGTATGCCATAATCTAAAATTTTCACAAAATATAAACAATCTAGCCTAATTTAAACCATTGCAACCCTGGCCAGGCAGTTACTAAGGATGAATAAATGTTCTTATAATGAACATGGTCTTTGTTTTTCCTATTGGCTTCAGATCTGACTACTCACTATCACCCCCATGAAAATAATCATGCAACTTTTTCTGTGTTGCGACTTGCAGGATTCCAGTTCCGATGTATACGTCTTTTCTCAACCATACAGTGCTGTGCGTATTTGCCCCCGATTTCTTCTGTTATTCTGTATAGCTCATACTAAATAGTTTTATATCTTCAAATGAAATACAACATAAAAAAATAAACCTAATTAAACACACAATACAGTGCATATATAAAAATTCTACATACCCCTGTTAAAATTGAAGGTTTTTTGTAAAAAAAATATAAATTTAAAAAATGAAACCAAAATAAATGTCACATCGTTTTTTACTTTTAATGTGATATAGCAACCATCTAAGTTGCTATATCACTGAAATGTTTTAGGAGAAAAAAAGAAAAAGAAAAATATTAACCTGGTTGCATAAGTGTGCACACCCCTTAAGTAATACTTTGTTAAAGCATCGTTTGCTTGTAATACAGCACTCATTCTTTTTGAGTAAGAGTCTACCAACTCAACACATCTTGATTTGGCAATTTCTCCCACTTTTCATTGAAAACATGCTACAGATCTATCAAATTGTAAGGGGATCTCCTGTGCACAACCCTCTTCAAGTCATTCGACAGGTTTTTAAAATTTTTTTTTTTTAATATGATTTAGATCCAGGCTCTGACTGCGCCATTCCAAAACTTTGATGTTCTTCATTTGAAGCCGTTTCTTTGTTGACCTGAATTTGTGGTTTGTGTTGTTATCATGCTGGAAGGTGAATTTTTTCTTTATCTTCAGCTGTCTAGCAGAGGCCTCCATGTTATGTGCCAAATGGATAGCTCTATGATTCCATCTATCTTAACTAGAGCCTCAGTCCCAGCAGAAAAGAAGCAGCCCAAAAGCATGATGCTGCCACCACCATGATTCACCATGGGTATGGTGTTCTTTGGGTGATAAGCTCTCTTGTTTTTGTACCAAACATATGTTTCATATCTTTCTTTGTGGATCATGACATCAGAAGATGGATGAAACTGTTAATTCTGAGCACAGTGAGATACCCCATTATAAAAGGGTGTGCACACCAGGTTATTGTAAGTTTTGTCTTTTTCTTTTTTTTACTATACCATTTCTATTTCTTTTTAGCTTGAATTTTGTTGGTTGCTATATCATGTTAAAAGTGGAAAATGATCCGACATGATTTTTCTTAATTTTTTTTGCATACAAAACCTGTAATTGTAACAGGGGTGTATGGACTTTTTATACTTTATATGTGTGACCGCCGTGTCTTTTCTGGCCTTTATATATTGAAACAACCATGTAAGGGGAATAAGGGGAAAAAAATATTGAAGAGAAAAGTGATGAAAATATTCAAGTAACATTACTGTTAAGGACAAAGAATATCAGATACGTCAAAGATTTAAAGTATCTGATATTATAAGGCATCTTTTATTCAAGTATGACTATTGGGTTATTGGTTATTTGGGATGGATGCGAAATAAGATAAAAGCACACAATCAAGCACAGAAAATGCACCTAAACTAAAGCTCACCATGGCCTTCCCTTGAAAAAATCCTATTACATTATTATTTGCTCCCTAATTAGCTCAAAGCTAAGTCATAGCACAACGGATATTTGAACAATTCTTCAGAGTGCCTTAGTAAAAGAAATTAACGAAATTAAAAAGAAAGTGCTGGGTTTGTTTCTACTCCTGTCACAGCAACACCCCATGCTCTGTTGCGTTGTATTCTTCTATCTGCATTCTCATTCACAAATAAATAATGCCGTTCCCTCACAACAGGAGATATACTCATGTTCCTTGCTCTAAATAGTGGAGTGCAATTCAGTTTATTTGCCTGAATCAGTTCTCACTTTGAAAGGTGATTTCGCTCCCTTAATACAACAGAAAATTAGTTAGAAGCATTCCTGCTGATTTTTATTTTTACTTAACCATAAGTGAGCAGGAGTTCTCTCGGAAGGCTCTTTCAATCTGGAGCAAAAGAAATTCATCAAAGGGAGAATGGAAACTCATCGTGACAGAGCCGGGTCTGTGTTGGCCTGAGGGTTGCTCATTGTTTAAAACTCTGATATGGATTTCTGCCAGTTAGTCCATTGCACATTAGAACTCAGGATGATTGGCCTACTTAAGTATATTATATATTAGTGTATTTTAGTGTAGGTATGAAAAACGTAATTAGAATGGTTTCGATTTGGAGATTCCATGTTCTTATGCGGTTTAATTTATGCTTTTTTCTCATTATCCCAGCCATAAGCCAGTTATCATTCCCCTAGGAGTAACTTGCATTTATAGGTCTTATTCAGGTTCAGCAGCAGTGTTAGGATGTTATCAAATGATGAGATCCAATATATGATATTTTATTCATGGCCACTCTTTAAGCCGAGGCTGGTATTTCTGTAGGTAAATTACTTTTATAATAATTATATACCTAGTGGGGAATTCAAATGGCCCCAGTAGAGTTAAGCAACAAGGATGGACAAAAATGACATAACAGCTAATAGTTCATGTTAGTATCAGCTGGTCTGGAATCCATGAAGAATTGTATTAAGTATTAAAAGCAACCTCCTTGAAGTTTGGTGTATTTTATTAAGTCTAACAGCTATGGCTTTGTTTTCTTGATTTTTTATGGGGCTACTGTATTTATTTCAAATGTTGAAATAAATATGGTTCATACATAACATTTGATTCATTACAAATTCACATAGATAAAAGATATGTAGCTCTACACCTGTATGACTGCAGCAATGCAGTTTAGATTTTCAGGATTTGGTTTGTCTGGTGCTACACACCAACAAATTCAGTGACTTTCTTTGACCTTTTGCCACAATAAATGAAATAACACATTCCAGCCAGTTTTACACCACACTACAAATCAATACAGCTGTTCATGTGGTCTGCACAGACCTCAGACTCTGGCCAAAAAACGATGATCTGATTTTATGCCTCGTTTATCCAGGTGCATAACAATTGACATTGCTCTGAGTGGATGCAAGTTTTTGCCTGGGGAGCTTACAGTAAATGTAGTCCATTATTTCCAGGTCTATTTTATAAGCCTTTACTATAAATATATAAATATATATATATATATAAATATATAAATATATATATACACACACACACACACACACACACACACACACACACACACACACACACACACACACACATACATGTATTTATTTATATCTTTGCTACTATTTTGCTATTGCTTCACTATATTTAAATCATAGCCCACATACATAGATAATAGACTACATATCTACTGTTTGTATTATAATCTCTTCAAACTTACCTATTAGTATTAAAAGCCATTGATATAATTACTTGAATATATACTTTAATGTATTGCATAAATTTGAAAATCAACCTGCACTAGGAAGTCATAAGTAACAAAGTAAAAATATTTCTGTTGCAAAGAATTTTGTATTGTAAATACTATTACATTCACATCGAATGCCATTACTAAAAAAAGACATAACTTTCTTTTTCCCTGTGAAAGTTATATTTCTGTGCTGACAGATGTTTGAGCAATTTTCTTATTATCCTGCCATTTCATGGATTCAGTAACATTGAAAGGTATAATGGGTTTTCCTTTAACTGTGAATTTTCTGGAACCAGTGCACTGATGTATCCTCCATAGGCCTGTGTGCTAATTAAATGTTAACAACTTTTCAAATGAATCCCCTAACTGCTAGCTGTAAAGTAGTGAGTATCCATAGATTATTTTTCCATTCCAAATGTTTTGGGTGCCATCCAAAACTACAGATGTTTCAGCAGACATATATTGTATATTGTACTTGAGCTATGCCCTTTTCATAGAAAAAAAATGGGATAAAGTTTATTGTGCTTTGCTGTTCACTCATCAATCAAGATTTTGGCAAGGCCAGTGGAAAAATTCCTACGAATAATTTAAATGCCTATTGCTGTTTATGGAGAAATGTCATAAATATACAGTATCTGGGAAATCTGCGAGGTCTGGGAAAACAAATAGGATGTTGCTGTAGCTTAATTCTGGTAAACAGCAAATCGTATAACACGTAATAATAATTAGTAAAACATACGATAACAGGGATCGATTTGACCTAATAGAGTGTAGTTCTTGAAATGTTTTATTAATAAAAACATTGTATTCTTGATACTCCATGTGGCTACATATTCTTCAAAAATCTTGTTTGTGACATATTCATTCAACATATTCATTCATTCATTCAACATATTCACTTCCATATTTCTGGGTTAAAGGTTATGGGGGAAAAAAAAACTGTTTTTTAATCATTACTCTGAGTCACTATAAAATCTAAATGACCTAAATGACTCCTATGCATTGCCTATGGAATTTTGATTCACTGCATAATTTTTGGATAAATTTATGTATAAATTCCAAAGATGAACCAAAATGGATCTCACTATGTTAAATTAATGTTTTGTGTTGAAGAAAGAAAAGGAAGATAGGAGCTGTGAGGCGGCAACACTATCTACCTATGCTGCACCACCATGCCACCAACCATAAATATAGTTCACCAATACAATGTGGAATTTTTTAAACTCATTTTTTTAATCTTGCATGTGCAGGATCTTCTCTCAAAGATCATATTGGGTAAGGAGCCAGTTTAACAAACACAGCTGAAAAATGTAGTCCATCTTCCTAAAGATGTCTAAAATCTTGCTAAGTGTCATTTCCTCACGCAGTAAATGACCAAGTTGTTGGATAGTTATGTGCCGGAGTGAAATGGACATAAAGTTAATCAATTTGGTTTTTAAGCAAATACTGGCTGTCAAATTGTCCATTATTTACCTGCAGCACAGCCAGCATGGATATTTCACTTTAGGGACATCTGTAGTTTTCAGTCCTGTATAGTAGAAAATGTGGAAATTTCTCCATGTGAAGGCTTTTTCTAGGCTACCACACACATACACTGTGTGAAGCAATTTTTCATGCAACACAGTTCAGGGAGTATTTCATTCATATTAAATGTAGTTTAGTTCAGTATTAAATCGCATTACATAATGAAATAGATAAAAAGACATTTTGAAGGCCAAGAATACAGGTGACTTACTAAGACATACATCACATTAGATTTTTTTTTTCTCCAGCAGAAACATGACATTAGTTGAACCAGTCTAGACATTAGTCTCTGTCTCTGTCTCCTTGTAGTGCCACAGAATGCTGACCAGTAGACATTTTTTTTCCTCTGCATTGGGTAGTTCTCAGTAAAGTGCTTTTGCTTCCTGACTATAATTCAGAGGCAAGTTCAGGCTTTAGCAGCACTCTCATTATTTGACCTTCACTTAAATCCATCATGCTGACATTTCCAAAGGAGGTCTGGCTTTTACCAAGGTAAAGTACTTTTAAGGTTTGTCTTGACTGACGAGCAGAGGAGAGCCTCATTAATAACCTCAATCCCATTTACACCCTTAGCAGCTATAAAAATATTTGAAACAGGCAACGACAGGAAGCAACACAACAAACATTGAGATGTTTACAATCAAGGTACTTAAGGAGAGTGCAGAAAAGGAAAGATAAAGCAGTGCATTAATTTTTTTGGCCTCAGGGGATTGGGTTTGGGTGAGTCGTCCAGTTGTGGCTTTCCTTTTTATAGGAAATAATATGAAATATCAAAAATAAAAAAGCAAGAGGTTCTCCATCTTGCTGCAGGCATGCTAGATTTTACTTTTTATTTACCTGTGGTTGGAGATGGCAGCAGAGGCACCAGCTTGGGTTAAACGTTGTGATTATTGTCCAATTTGGACGTATTCTACCACCTACCACTAACAATACGCATTGTTTGTGTTCATAAATCAGACAATGCTATCAAAATGAGTTTAAGCAAGATTCGGTTTTGTATTACTCCACAGTTTAATATACTATTTAATGCAACGACTGTAACAACATTTCATTGGGGGGAGGCCGTGAATATACAAACGTGAAATGGGATTGAAGGTTTTAAAATTATCACTAATTAATTGTTTATTAATTGGCACGGTGGCTTAGTGGTTAGTACATTTACCTCACACCTCTGGGGTTGGGTTCAAATCCCACCTCTGCCCTGTGTCTACGGAGCTTACATGTTCTCCCTGTGCTTCAGGGGTTTCCTGTGGGTACTGTGGTTTCCTCCCCAGTCCAAAGACATGTGCTGTAGGCTGATTGGTATTTTCAAATTACTCTGTGAGGGGTTGGCATCCTGTTCAGTTTGTCCCCTGCCTTGTTCCCTGAGTTTCCTGGGATAGGCTCCAGTCTCCCCCCATGACCATGTGTAGGATAAGCGGTATGGAAAATGGATGGATGGATGGATGGATATTTTTGGACTGTTTTGCCACGTTTCATTAGAGTGATGACTCAGTGGCTATATGCTGGGTCACTGTAGGCACTAACGAACTAACCTCAGGAGGTCCGAGGCTTTATTAGACCCAAAATACATAACTATAGGGATAAATGGAGTGTAATGAGTGTCTGTTTAATATCATTCCCTGTTGATATTTGTTCTAAAGTTAAGATGTGGACAAAGAAATCTGTATTTTTGTTATGGAACAGCACAGTTTCCAGAAGATGCATACATCTTAATGAATGACATAATTAGACAGAAAACATGGAAGACTGGTGTTTAATAGCAATAGCTGATAACACTCATTATGACAGCGCAACCATCTATTACAATTTTAAGTGCGATTGTCAGCTCTCTTTATTCTCCTTCTAAATAAAGAGCAAGGGGAAAGAGTGCTTCTGATATCTGATCATGAATACCCCTCTGTGATGATGTACTCTCACAACTGAAATTAGCAGGCTGTATGAAATCCCCACGCTAATTATGAAGAGCGTATGTAAGCAGGCTTTTTAATTATTGTGTTTGCCTTCATTCTCAGAACTTGTCTTTATGTATGCATTCTGCTCTGTTTGTTAGAATAAATAATGCTGACCTAAAGCTTACTCAAGGGAGGTAAAACACAAAACTGGAGGTTCTGTTGGTGTACAGCAAACCCCAGGAGAAAAGCCATTTTAAATATAGCTTCATTCTCTCCATTGTAGCCTTGTTAGAAGGTAGATATTTACAGGAAAAGATTTTAGTCATCAGTTCAGTAGAGGACACAGCGAGATATAAAAAGCATCAGGCACCATAATTTGTTGTTCCACAGCTACATCTTAATGATTGCTTTATTATATGTTTAACAGATTTGAAATGAAGAAAATGAGAGATGTGAGAGGATATAAAATCTGTAGTCTTTTCCTGCTGTGTAAGTTCTCCACAGGAGCGAAGCTTCGTGCCATAAAGTCGAGTTAATCCTGTTTAGAGAGCTGTAGCGCTTTCCAAAAAAAAAAAAAGCCTTCAACTGAAAAATGTGCTCCTACTCTACATTAAATATGGAATCGAGATGAATTATACAAAGCACCTGCTCATTTGACATGCCATTAGGTGAAAAAGAAAAAGGTTAAACACACACACACATACACACACAGATGCACGCACACACATACACACACACACACACACAGATGCACGCAGTCACACACGTACACACACGCATGCAAACACCTGCTCGCCATCTAAGAGCTATTTGGGATTGTGCCTGGAGCTTTGCATTTATGAATCCACTGATAAATTAAATGTTTCTGTAACACTTTCTAAGAGGCCATATCTATAATAACCCATAAACACATTTGTAAAATGTCATAAAACACCCATAAACCGTATACTGTATGTTTTATATAAAATACACTTAATAGTAAATTTAATTATGCATTCTGAGTTGTGTTCATAATATTTACTCTTTAATGCTAAAGAAACACAGTCCCACTTTGCATAGTGAATTATATTTAGTCATAGACACAACTGAGACCTGCATGAATTTTTTTTATCATTAAAAAATGCGTTAAGCGTTTATCATCCATTTAAATGTATTGTGGCATGTGCATGTCCGTAGGCATAGTAACAGAATTTTTAATATTTTCCTCTTTCATTAACAAAGTTTTACATCACAAATTTGTTGCATTATCACAGCTGATTGGTCAGAATTTGTTGATCAATTTTGTATAACATCAGCGATGATACTCGGCTGTAATTCAAATCACCAGATTTATGTATTAGAAAGGGCCCTTTCTAATACCTTAGTGTCTTTTTCGTAACTCAATCACAGTCTACTTAATTTAAGGCTAGTAATAATCAGATTAAAAAACATGTGTTTATTTACCAATAATAAATGTGTTGATATGGTGAAGTTTTCTGTTAGGATAAATGCTATTTAACATTTACATAAGGAGGTTCAGGTGTCCATGCTATGTTACAGTTTTCGGTACAGAGTAGTTTGTGTTTTCTCGTGTTCTCTGTGACATAAACTATGTTTTTTGTATCATTAACTTCATTAAGTGGAAAAAAAAGAGGCTGGTGAAGGAACAACTGTTTATAACCGCTATTAAAGAACAGGAACTAACTTGTCTAATGGACATTCCACTACATTAAATATCCATTAAATTACTAATAACCATAAAAAGCATGAATTGTCAATCATGAATAAATAAATAAATAAATAAATAAATAAATAAATAAATAGAGTACTCATTGGCCAATTGCTGTGGTTTAAGAGGAACAAAACCTTTGGGAAATGCTGTAGACTTTTTTGCCTTTTACAGTCATGCAAAAGTTTTTTTAGTGCAGCGTTATTTAGCATAAAACGTATTAAAATGTCACCAGGGGATTCAAACCCTTGTTTAACTCATATTTGCAAGACACAGAAGCCATAGTAAATACACTTTTTGAGAAGAAGGAGATATACACCCAGTTTTTATACATACACCAGGCCTCTTTGTGGCTTCACTGAGCTCAGGAGCTCATCCAGGACACTGTATCTCTTCAGGCAAAGATGCTTGAAGGAACCTGCTGATGTACAGAAAGAGTCCACTCTTGCTCCAATTACTCAGCGTGTTGCATGGAGGTTTGGGCTTCAATTTGCAAAGGTAACTCCAACACAGCCTAGCTTCCTCAAAGTTCTATGCATCTGCAAGCATGAACTGACTAAAAATAATCCTGAACATGCAATGCGTACTGCCAGAGGTCAAAAGCGTGGTTTACTCAGAGGCGTAGGGATGAAAATACGGGTTCTTGCAAACAGATATCATAAATTATGTGGCTTTGTATACAGAACACAAGTGATTCATGAACATTTCTTTCAAATAGCCATGGACTTACATATTACATATATTATGCTAGATCAAGGTTATTTTAAAACTCCATACACTATGTTAATATGATTTGCTTTGCATCTGCTTAAATAGTTCCTTTAAAAGCATTCTGGTCATTCATGTTTATCCTGGTTAGGGCCACAGTGGATCTGCAGCATACACTAGTAACACAAGTCAGAAATCACAGGGTAATCCTATGGGTTTAGTTTTTTCCCCCCTGCTTGTTCTAAACTCCTCAAAAAAATTTTTTTTTATTATTATTTTATTATTTTTTACAAAACCCTTTCAACTATCTGTTTGCTATCTGTAAATAGTTTACCTATATATACACAATATATATATATACAATGAGGGAAAAAAGTATTTGATCCCCTGCTGATTTTGTACGTTTGCCCACTGACAAAGAAATGATCATTCTATAATTTTAATGGTAGATTTATTTGAACAGTGAGAGACAGAATAACAACAAGAAAATCCAGAAAAACGCATGTCAAAAATTTCATAAATTGATTTGCATTTTAATGAGGGAAATAAGTATTTGACCCCTCTGCAAAACATGACTTAGTACTTGGTGGCAAAACCCTTGTTGGAAATCACAGAGGTTAGACGTTTCTTGTAGTTGGCCACCAGGTTTGCACACATCTCAGGAGGGATTTTGTCCCACTCCTCTTTGCAGATCTTCTCCAAGTCATTAAGGTTTCGAGGCTGACGTTTGGCAACTCGAACCTTCAGCTCCCTCCACAGATTTTCTGTGGGATTAAGGTCTGGAGACTGGCTAGGCCACTCCAGGACCTTAATGCGCTTCTTCTTGAGCCACTCCTTTGTTGCCTTGGCCGTGTGTTTTGGGTCATTGTCATGCTGGAATACCCATCCACGACCCATTTTCAATGCCCTGGCTGAGGGAAGGAGGTTCTCACCCAAGATTTGGCCCCGTCCATCGTCCCTTTGATGCGGTGAAGATGTCCTTTCCCCTTAGCAGAAAAACACCCCCAAAGCATAATGTTTCCACCTCCAGGTTTGACGGTGGGGATGGTGTTCTTGGGGTCATAGGCAGCATTCCTCCTCCTCCAAACAAGGTCAGTTGAGTTGAAGCCAAAGAGCTCCATTTTGGTCTCATCTGACCACAACACTTTCACCCAGTTGTCCTCTGAATCATTCAGATGTTCATTGGCAAACTTCAGACGGGCATGTATATATGCTTTCTTGAGCAGCGGACCTTGCGCGTGCTGCAGGATTTCAGTCCTTCACGGCGTAGTGTGTTACCAATTGTTTTCTTGGTGACTATGGTCCCAGCTGCCTTGAGATCATTGACAAAATCCTCCCGTGTAGTTCTGGGCTGATTCCTCACTGTTCTCATGATCAATGCAACTCCACGAGGTGAGATCTTGCATGGAGCCCCAGGCCGAGGGAGATTGACAATTCTTTTGTGTTTCTTCCATTTGCGAATAATCGCACCAACTGTTGTCACCTTCTCACCAAGCTGCTTGGCAATGGTCTTGTAGCCCATTTCAGACTTGTGTAGGTCTACAATCTTGTCCCTGACATCCTTGGAGAGCTCTTTGGTCTTGGCCATGGTGGAGAGTTTGGAATCTGATTGATTGATTGCTTCTGTGGACAGGTGTCTTTTATACAGGTAACAAGCTGAGATTAGGAGCACTCCCTTTAAGAGTGTGCTCCCCATCTCAGCTCGTTACCTGTATAAAAGACACCTGGGAGCCAGAAATCTTTCTGATTGAGAGGGGGTCAAATACATATTTCCCTCATTAAAATGCAAATCAATTTATAACATTTTTGACATGCGTTTTTCTGGATTTTCTTGTTGTTATTCTGTCTCTCACTGTTCAAATAAACCTACTATTAAAATTATAGACTGATCATTTCTTTATCAGTGGGCAAACGTACAAAATCAGCAGGGGATCAAATACTTCTTTCCCTCACTGTGTATATATATATATATATATATATATATATATATATATATATATATATATATATATATATATATATATATGTATATATAAAGTGTATACACCCCTGTTATACACCCTGGTTTTTGTGATGTAAAATAATAATAAAAATTAATGTCAGAACTTTTTTGCACCCTCAATGTGAAATTACAATGTATAAAAACTAAGTGAAAAACAATCAGAAACATTGTAGGGGAAAATCTGAAAAATAAAAAAGTTACAATAACCTTGTGCACACCCTTTTTATAACTGGGGATGTGGATATGTTCAGAATGAACCAATCACATTCAATCTCACATTCAAAAGTAATTATCCTACAGCTATCAATAATGAAATTATTCTGATGAACCCCAAATAATGATCAGCTGTTTCTGTAGGCTTTTCTTGATATCTTGGTTTCATCTGACTGCTGAAGCCATGGTTCACAAAGAACTTACAAAGCATGCACAGTATCTCATTTGTCAAAAGGTATCGATCAGGAGAGGGGAATAAAAAAATGTCCAAAACATTAGATGTACCATGGAACACCATGAAGGCCACCAGCAATAAGGATGTCTCTCCAAAGTTTACTGATGGACAAGACAAAGCTTACCAGGGAGCCTACCAAGAGACATATGGCAACATTAAAGGAGCTGCAGGAGTATATGACAAGTACAGATTACTGTCTGCATCTGACAACTCTCATATTCTTCACATGTCTAGGCTATGGGGTAAGGCAGCTAGACTGAAGCCCTGTCTCATGAAAGACATCCAAGCCCAACTAAATCACCTAAAACCATCCATTCATCCATCCATCCATCTTCTACCGCTTACTCCTTCTTCAGGGTCGTGGGGGAACCTGGAGCCAATCCCAGGGATCGTCGGGCACAAGGCGGGGTACACCCTGGACAGGGTGCCAGATCACCTAAAACCATGTGGCAGAATTGTTATGGTCTGATGAGACCAATTCCAAAAGTAGGCACTTTTGGTGGTAGACAGGAGTATTAGGCAGGTGGCACTCTGACCGGTCTGCAGCTACAGAGCCCCACGCACAGCAAGCTGTGATGCAACCTCTTTTCTGGCCTTCCTATCATATCCAGCACTAACTTTTTCTGCAACACCCCCGTCAGAGGTGTCACTTCTCTGACATGTCCTTTTAAACATCATCCACATTGCAGTGTATCTTCTCTGAATCTTTTCCCCCAGTATATTACTGAGTCTTGACCAACGTTAATATATTTAACCTGGGGTTATTTCTAATGGTCATTTTCCAATCTTTACAGATGAGTGCACACCCAGTACTTAAAAATTACTGACATGATAGATTTGAACAGGACTAAAATCCCAGAAATACTCTGGTAATTATGATATTACTCCACCTCTCCATATAAAATTAAACTTTTATGAATATGGCTTATTACAACTTAAGACAATCTTCATATATAAAGATTTATAAACATTGTCAAGATATGAATAAACCGTGTACTTTCATTTTTCTGTTTTTATACTTTATATAAAATACACTTTCTAAAAATTATTATTTCCATTTTGCTATTTTGGTTATAGTCCTTTGTGATTAAATTAGAAGGTATATGAAGGCTGCTGTGAAAACTGTAGTTGAAAACCTGACTTATGTATTGGAGGGAGTCCAACTCAGGTGTCCATTAGAGTCCATACAGCTTAGGTATAATGTATTATAAATACTAGCTTGTAGCTCTGTCTGTAAAAATGCAGTCTTTAAATGGATTATTTTCAGTACTTACACTAAATCTAAAATTGTATCTTAAATCACATCTTAATGTCCTGGTTTCATTATATCATTATCATTCAGCTTTGCAAAATATTCAAATATGCACTATTATAATTCTCATGCAAATACTGACAGAAAAGAGTCTGTGTCTTTCTCTTGTATAGGTGTGTACATATATATCACCCATGCCAGCCTATGCGTACCATGCTCACAGACACCACACTTGGTGTGACCTTTAGCTGGTGCCGACCGGCTGTCCTCCTCCTTGGGGGTGCCAGAGCTCTTCATGCATCTGATAATGACTATTATTGTGGCTAGAGAGAGCTGTGGGTACAGCAGAGGAGTGGATGAGAACGAAGATTAGTCCTCAATTACTCTGTCAACGCTGCCACTCTGACCAAGCTGAGTCAGCCTGATAATAAGAATGACTGCTTGGATGGACTAATTCAGCCTAGTTAAAGAGCAATTTGAATAGTATTTAAAACATTTTGAGTATTTTTATTACCTGAATTTCATTGTGAAATGTCTGTTAAACACAGATTTTTACATTAACTACAAACGCAGCCACAGTATTTATTCAAAATTTATTCAAATAAATTAAATTACAAAGGGGGACTCAAATGAAGACATTTTTTTTTTATTGTGTATTATAAACAGCAGTCACAGAAGTTTATAAGTTAAGGTAGCAGTAGAAGGGGCTAATGAGGACCATGGACCAGTAGTACATTTTGACTTTTGTAACTACAAATGTAATGTACTGTTTCTCCAATGTTTGTCACGTACATGTATTAAATAGATTCAAATGTATTTAGTCTGGGCAATGGGTGCCCAATGGGTAGCACGATGACACAGTGTGTAGTTTGATCCCGAGCTCAGGTCACTATGTGTGTGGCGCTTCTGTTCTTACAGTGACTGAGGCCCTGTTTACACTAATGCGTTTTCGCTTTAAAACGCATAACTTTTGCTATGGTTGCGCCTGTCGTTTACACTACTCCGGCGCTTTCGACCCTCAAAAACAGAGACTTTGGGAAAGGCCAAAGACCCCGTTTTAGATTGAAAACTCCGGGCCTGCGTTTCAGTGTAAACCGACCAAAACGAAGACTTTTGAAAACGAAGGCGTGGTTGCCCACAATCGCCCCCTGATTGGGTCTTCTGGATCATTGCGTATCCTTCCCTGATTCGTCAGGCCTCTGCCATATGACCATTATTCTACCTTGATCGTATACACAACAACACAGAGACTGAACCGCAAGCTTTGCTGGCCTTGGTGTCATTCTTAGCAGCCATTATGCAGTTAAATTCTGTGTTTTATAATACTGCAGCTGCCTACATATGCAAGAGGCAAGCAATGATTAGAGCAATCGGCAACAAATCGCATTTCAAGCGGCGTTAGACCAAAAGAGAGCGGACAGCGGACAATGAAACCTGCCTGTGATTAGCAACCAGCTTCCTGTTTACAGTTGTATGCGCATGCCCAATATGCATGGATGGTCATGTGGCATGCATATTTGGTCATGTAGTGTGGACAGAGATTACTTCTGAAACACAGTGGAAACGCCAGTGTGGACGAGGATCGCAGTTTTAAATGAAAACGCACTAGTGTAAACAGGGCCTGAGTGGGTTTCCTCTTAGCAGGTGCATTGGTAATTCTAAATTGCCCTGGGTGTGAATGAGTGTCTGAATGTCTGTGCATGTTGCCCTGTGATGTGTAAGACATGTTTGCACAGAAATATATACTGTATGTTCTAATGTATTTTTAAAATATTAAATGTTTTGCAATAAAACTTAAAGGTAAAATGTCAGATTTTAAAGTGAAATATTTTGTATTTTAGATCTTACATAATGCATTCAGAAAAATACAATTTATTAAAAAGTATATATGATGATGCAGTCATAATAGTGTTGGCGCAAAATGTCCTTCTTTGCTAAATTTATGCCAAATTATTAGTTATTTCATGGTATTAAGAAATTGCTTAATACGAAACAGCCAGATGGAACCTTATTAAAACTGAACAGTATTTGATCTAGAATAATAATGTTTAATCTATATTTGGTTAGTGTACAATTGTGATCATCTAAATTTGAAGTAACTTTAAAGTGTAGGCCTTGTTGGGCTGTAAATGTACATTTCAGTACTTTATAGTTTTTCTAGCTGGAATATCAAAACATTTGAATGTCAAAAATGTCTCAAGCCAAATGGTTCATGAACACACTTCAGCTATCTTGAATTTCCACATTTCCCTCACTATGCCTAAAACACAAGGAAAGTTCAAGCTACAGGATGTTAGACTTTGGAATTTCACCCTCTCTGGTAAAAATGCCATTGCATTTCGTATCACGCGTTGTTCTGCAGCATTGTGCACCATGCAGATCTCAAGACTACGAGTACAAATTAAATACACATTCAGAAAGAATTCAATGCTACATCCTAAACTTTATGATGTGCACTAAACAGTATGCCTAAATAGTAATGATATCAAAAATGCACCCAACATACTATTTAGGATGATAGTATGCAGCTTGGGACACTCCCATGTATTTGCAACTTCTGGGTATAATTGTGTGCTATTTCCTCAATATTACAGAAGCATTATGGAAATAAATAACTTTATTGTGCATATCACAATAAAGCATCTTGTTTACTCTGCTGTAATCTCTTAGGCTTCCATCTGTCTCGATTTTGTGTATTATTATTATTATTATTATTATTACCTGATTTGTGTTCTCTGTGCATTTTTTAAATCTAATCTGTGTATCTTTCCTAACCTGTCAAAAATATTAGGCATGAACCAGATAGTGTTAGCACATATGACACAGAGCAATAAATGTGAATGTACATAATGAGGCAAGCAGACATCTGTATGAAGCTCATCTGATGTAATGAGTTTGAAATGCAAAAATACCTTGATTTGCCATTAGCTAGATATCTTGAATTCTCTAGCTAAACACCTGAGAAATCATTCACTAGCTTCCCAACAAAGAACAAATAAGTGCTTTACCTGAAAAAAGAGATCAGTCCTGAATCCATTTTCATCTTATAGTTTCAATGACTTTCACTCACAGTGCAATTTTGAATGTTTGAACAGCTTGGGACAGCTTGATTTGTTTAGGGAGCACCAAATGTAAAAAGTTCAATAATCTTTTATATCTGATGTTAAAATTTATTTTACTCCAGTCTGAAACATTTAGTTAGTGATTCATATCAAATAACACTTTAAAGTTTCTGTGTACATTTTAAATATAAATGGAAATGTTAAATATAAATGGAAATGTTAAATAGAAGTAGAAGTTAAATGTTTTGTTCTGATGCTAATGTGCACCACCGTCTTGGAGTGTGCGTCATTGGGAGTACATAGTGGTGGCAAGGGTCGCCAGTTTCACACCATCCATGTATCCGAATTTACTTACTGCGACAGTACATACTGCACTCGATTCGGTATCCACCATATTGACGCTATATCTGCCATGTTGGCATTGTAATGTGACCTACACTTAAAAAGAGCCAACACACTGCCTTCAGCAAATTTTTATTCTGACAGCTCTTCCGCGCCAGTCCTGTTGACTGATGGGATAGCACAGTGTCCATTGGTTCCATACTGCAGATTCTCGGTGGAAGAAGTAGATTATACGAGAATTTCTCGCCTACTGTTTTATGAATACTGACATAATACTCCTATGGTGTACTACTTTTCACCTACTGCATAGTGGGGTAATAGGGTTATTCAGATGCAGCTCATATCTTTGCAGTCACTCTGAAAACTGACTGATTCTGTATACTGTACATAGACTTACACTGTCTGCATTAATATTTTCCTTACTTTGCCATAGCCTCTGTTTGAAGAAACTGATTTGATTTTATTCTGATTATTTGCTTTAAACCAAGATCTTGGTGACGATGGACTGTTTTTAACCAACACAAAAAATGCCAGCAGTGGACTTGCTTTTTACATCCTTAACCTTTTTCCAAAGCTAGCACCTTTGGCATAAAACTCGCAACCCTACTGGAGCTCAGAGTGCGGGGCAGTTAACAATACCTTGAAGTGTAACATTTACATTTAAATGAAATGTTTATATTTAATATTTACATTTATATTCATATTTTAAGTTTACAATGAAACTTACAGTTGCAATCAAAATTATTCAACCCCCATTGCAAATCAGGTTTATTGTCAAAATTTACAGACTTTCAGCTGTTGAACAAATCAAACAAAAGCAATTGAAATAGTTCAACACAATGAACACTTAAAGTGGTTTCCCCAAATTCAACTGAAAATACAACTTATAATGATTTCTCAAAATTGTGCAACCCCTTCATTGCAAGCATCTTTAGTACTCAGTAGAGCACCCTTTTGAATGATGTTTCAAAATTATTCAACCCCTTCATTGCAAGCATCTTTAGAACTCACTAGAGCACCCTTTTGCTGTTATGACCTTCTGCAAATGAGATGCATTGCTTCTGGCAGCGTTCCTGAAGAATCTCAGCCCATTCCTCATGAGCAATGGCCTCCAGTTCAGTAATATTCTTGGGTTTGTGTGCTGCAACCGCCGCCTTCAAATCCCACCAGAGATTTTCAATGGGGTTCAAGTCAGGTGACTGTGATGGCCCTGTAGAATCTTCCAGAACTTCTTTTGCAATCAAGCCTTTGTGGAATTTGAGGTATGCTAGGGATCATTGACTTGTTGGAAGGTCCAATGACGCCCAAGCTTCAGCTTCCTCACAGATGGCATGATGTTTTCTCCTAGGAGTTCCTGATACTTCAATGTATCCATCTTGCTTTCCACACACTTCAGGTTTCCAGTGACAGAGGATGCAAAGCCGCCCCAGAGCATCACCGAGCCACCACCATGCTTGACTGTGGACTGAGTGTTCTTTCTTCGTTCTTCTTCCTCCAGGTATACATTGATCCATCGTGCTGAAAAGTTCCAGTTTTGTTTCATTGCTCCACAGAACACAATCCCAAAACTTCTGTGGCTTATTTATATGATTTTGAGCCGACTTTTCTTGTGCTTTTGGGTCAGTAGTGGTGTACGACTTGGAGTTCTGGCATGGAAACCTTTGGTGTTTAGTATGCACCTTACTGAAACCTCAATGCTTGTTGCCACCAAGTCTTGCTGCAGGTCTTTTGCAGTCACTCAAGAGTTTTTCACAACCTGCCTTCTCAGAAAGCTGGTTGAAGCCACTGATAGCTACCTTTTTCTACCTCGTCCAGGTAGTGTACACTCTACAAACTCCTAGCAGTTCAGGTATTTCATGTGTTCCAGCTCAAGCACACCTGGTGCGACGAATGAAGCCCTTGATTAAGTTGCATCAGGTGTGCTTGAGACAACACCTATTTTGCATATTTGTGTTGTGGTGAGGGATTCTATTCAGGGGGTTGAATAAATTTGAGACTGGAGAAGTCATTATAAGTTGCATTTTCAGTTGAATTTGGGGAAAGCTCTTGAAGCATTCATTGTGTTGAACTATTTCAATTGCTTTTGTTTGATTTGTTCAGTGCAAACAGCTGAAAGTCTGTAAATTTTGACAATAAACCTGATTTGCAATGGGGGTTGAATAATTTTGTAACTGTAAAATGTTTGTCAGGAATCACTATCTAAATGTATCAGAATGGCCTCAAAAAATTATGATTAAAAAAAGAATATTAAACTTTTTATACTTTTAAACTTATTTGTTTACTTCCTTACCTTCTGAAAACTGAGCTGCTGGATCTCTCCTGTCACCGTGTAGCCAGACTACTTTCATGCCTAATGTTGGGGCGTGATGACATTTGACATACAGTATCTGAGCTGGCTGTTTTAGCTGAATTCTAACTAAACATCTCTTTCATCCTTTCTATTTAATAATTTACTTCACCACTTTAATACCACCCATTGGTGTGCACTTTTCTCACATTTCTACCCTACTAAAGTAACACTCAATAAATGTCAATCTGCCAAGGGGTTGGTGTTTGTGAACCAATCGCAAGTTTAGAGCTTGCAATTATGTCAAAGCACTAAAATTAATGAAATGCCAGTCCACATGTGCCCTATCATAAATTTACATCATATTAATTTCACTCAGTGATGTTTTCTAGTATGGAAAGATCCATATTGCTCCAGACACATTTCATGCTGTATTACAGAATTTGAAATTCCTGTAAAACCACCAGCATGCAGGAAGGATGTTTATCCCCTGGTGCCATATGCTCATTTTTTTGTAGCCTGGTCTTTTTATAACAGCATTAGCCAAGCTATGCACCTTCCGAGCAACATATTCACAATGCTTTATGGCTATGAGAGCCTTCTTTTAATTCCTTTGGGACACATTTTTTATGCTTCCAGCAATTGAATTCCTAGGGAAGATTTACAGGGGCATTAGTGGCTTAGGACAGATGAGGCTCAAATAACTGGGTGTCTTGAAATTACCAGGCTGAGGAGAAGTGAAGAAGGAGGAGAATGAACCAAGCTGTATTGTGGAGGAAAGTGGTTTCCTTTAGATTGTGAATAGTTGTATAGCATGAGATGTTGCATCGTATTCTGCCCAAAATGATATACATGTGGATCTGAGCAACAAAATACCATTTAATTCCCTTAAATTGAACATAATAGCTAGTTCATAACGGTTAGAATAAAACGATACATTTTGAATCAGCCAGTACTACAAATTGATACAAAATTTACATTCAATAGATTTCATTCAACATCTTGAAAGTAGTGCAACATTTCTTTATAACTGCTGGTTAAAAAAGGAAGATTTTTAATCAACACAGCTGTGTGCTGTGTGAAAGCAAACATTTCTTAATCACTTTTGATGCCATTGTTTAAAGCTTAATTCTACCACTGAATAAAGGACATCATCTACGTTTCCACTGGACTCTGTGCAAGCTTTCTTATTGTCTTCCCAACTTTTATCCTAAAGGGCACTTTGCTCACAATCGCTGACTCACCCCAAAAGTGTAATGTGTAAAGAAAATTGTTGCTCAAGAGAGAAGTCGCACTTGTTCTTTCTGACTAGCTGTTTCTTCTAACTCCGCAGCCTGAGGGAATTCTGTTCAGTTACGGGTGAATTGCTGACATCCAATTCTCTAGGATGAAGAATGTGCTATTACAGCTAAAGGCCCACACACTTGTACTCCACGCCTCAGTGTTCATATTTCCTTTAACTGCACTCATATGGGAAGGAAAGAGTCCACATTAAAGGCAGCTGGCAGCTCGGTTCATTTCTCTTGCTGCTGTAGGAGTGATAGTGGATTAATTTGATAGTAGCCAGCTTTGGATGGGGATAGTACCTTCAGTTTGGCCAGATGGAGAATTTTGCCAGATGGAAAAATGGCTAAATATGAACTGGTTGTGGCTAATATCTCATTAGCAATGCTTTACACAGCAATCTCTGATATTAGTGAAAAGATGGAATTACAGAGAGAAGAGAGGTGCTACAGGACTCATGAGGCATAGACAGTCACATCATATCAATGCCCAAGTTCCTTCTTTTCAGAATAGGGACCTTGATAGTACAGGGGTAAACATGAGGCATTCGGCTATAATAGTAGAACATGTTATGCAATGCCAGAGAAGTTTTTTTATTCAAATGGGATATTTACTATAAAATCAATTTTAGAGACAAAGGCCCCAAAGAAAAATCTGATGTCATTGTGACTGTATTCTTCTGAGCAAGGACTTATGTCATTTATGTCATACACAGCATTCACATCATATCAGAATAAAACAGTGTACATAGACCATTGGGAAATTGTAATAAAAAAAACCTGACCAAGCCTGGAATGGAAACAATTTACTGCTGTGCACCAAAGTAAATAAAGAATATCTACTTAATTTTAATTAGAAAATATTTTATAATGAAGTTATAATGAATTACAACTGATCAATTGCCCCTCCCACTTTAACTCTATTAAAGATTAGGAAGATGATTAATGTTTAATATAAACATGACTATATGCTAATTCCATCTAACAGATAAAAACTAATACTAACATTTTTATCTAGTAAATGAAATGGCAACATGTGAAGGCTTCCAAGTAGGAATAATTGGACATTTTCCCCCTTTCTCCTAAATTCTTCCACATGAGTTTGAATGTAGCATCAATTTCCAGTAATAAATTGAAAGGCCCACACCTGATACAACTCATTAGTCACTTGAAGACCAAGACCAACTGATTAAACAAGTGGAAACAGGTGTGCTTTGCTTAGTTGGAGTGAAAATCTGCAGCTACACCAAATAAAACTAGATACCTCTACTTGGGTTATCTTCTAAGGTGTTAGTAGAAATTATAGTCTTATAAAGATTCTATATAGAATTGGCTAGTTTTTGGTTCTGACTAGCAGTAGTGCATGAAAAGACTGATGGAGGGCTGCATCTATTTTAGTTACAATCAGAATTAGGTGTCTATATGTTTAATCTTAAAATTCTTAAACTCTTTGGGCTTGAAGGAACAGACTTTTTTTTTTTTTAATTCAGATGATAGCAGCTAACTTTCAAAGCTTTGCTTCTAGCATATTCAATTAGAATTCCCTGACTCAGATTAAAGACATTTGTTAATTTCACAGAAAATGTAGCTCCCTACTGACTTTGCAGTTCTACACTGCCTTGACTTGAAGTAGATGAGAAAAAGGCTGTCACTTAGTATCTGGAATAAAACAATATGGCATCTCCGAATGGCAGAAATTGAAAGCAACAAACTAGATGTACTTGTTAGAATACTTGAATGCATACAGTGGGGTCCAAAAGTCTGAGACTATAGTGAAAATCTGTTAAAAAATCTTTTTTTTCTTCTTTTTCATTTAAAATAGAAAACAAACAGGTTTGAAATATTATCATTTAAAACAGAAGGTAAATGTTCAATATCTTGCACATTTGGTCCTTATTTAAATGTTAACTGCTTTGTACAAAAGGTGATTTTCCTCATGCCTAATCTTTTCTATTGAAGCATATGTTCAGGTGGCACTCTGATTGATTTAATATAAAATTGAGGATATTTGAGGATATTTAAATTGAGGTTTTGCACAAACTTGTGGAGTCTATGCCAGTGTGCACTCGATAGCTCGAGTGCACACTATCATTAAAGTAAAAAGGGGACATACCAAATACTAAGAAACTATAAATATTTAGAGAGGATACTTTTCACTCAAGTTGTTGTGAATGATATAATTTGTAATCAAAATTGTTGTATTTAATTAGAAAGAAATGCTAAATAAATTCTCACCAGTGCTCTCAGACTTTTGGACCTCACTGCCAAGATTCTTATTTGAGTGTAATTGAATCAAATACTTGAGGGTTTTTTTTTTAAAAAAAAAAACAACAACAAAATATTAACTTCAAGTTTATTTTTGATTCTATGCCAGTAAAAAGACAGTATGTACAAATTTTAAATCATATAATTCAATCTCCAATAAAAAACAAAAACAAAAGCAGGCACCAAATGCCTAGTCATCAGCTTTGTGTGAGACATTGGAGATAGAGCATCCCTGGCCAAATTTATCTTTAGTTTTCAATACTTCATATGAAACAATGTGATAATGATCTACAAATTCTGCGAGCCAAAACGTATGTAGATATCGGCATTTCACAGCTCAACATCCAACTTGTGGAAATACATGTAAAGCAGGTAGCTAGCTGAGTGAGCTACACTAGCTAGCCAGATATTTTAATATTTTACAGCATGACAGCTCAGTATTAAACTTAAGATGTCACTTCAATGTTCAGTAGTGATTACCTGTTGTGTTTAAATATATCTAAGTGCTGTTATGGCATATAGGTAACACTCAGGATAATGTGTAAGGAACATATTTGCAGGTTGCTAAATATTTATCTATGTATCTATGAATTAAATTAATAATATGTATCCATGAATCTAGCAAGCTGCTGAAACCCCAACAGCATTTGACTAACATTACCATTCTTTATCTACAGTTCATAATTGGGGTAGTGTTCACTTCAGCATAGCTCACTTGGTTAGTTAACATAATTGTTAAAAATTGCATTCCATAGATATAGAACATTTTCAGATTAGTTGTGTCAATTGTAGACATGTAAAAAGCAATTTGTAAAGTAATTGAGTAGGGGTTTTTTTAGCAGCTAATTTATTTACTCTTCTATTTACTTTTCTTGATCACTACTTCTACTTTAGTTAATTATTAGTACAGTAGCCATTCTTTCACTCTGGTCATTTTGCCTTGTACTCTTTCCACCACTGCTAAATGGTTTATTGCACTGGATAACTGATCACATGACTATTCCACTGTGTAGCTGTTCCCTTTAATAATGTCTCCCATCAGTTAGCATGGACCTCTGGGACATTTGTGAAAATGTTATTGTCTGGGACGTTTTGGTAGGGCGTTACTTAAATGTAGAGTCTGTGTCAGCTCAGTGTGCTGGGCTTTTTCCAACATAAGAGAGTTTGGCATGGAGGCGGAGGCCCTTCACCACAAGCTGCTTCATTACTGTCAGGATCCTCAGAGAATATGCAGCATAATTAATGCTTCCATGATGAATTACACGCGCCACTTCCTAACACTGCCGATGCCTGCACTTTTTTTGACAAAATAAATTAATTTACATCCTCGCCCTCCTTCTCACTCTCCTGAATGATTTACTCTGACTTTCAGTGATTAAAAAGTCACAATATTTACAGCCCTAATAGTTGGGGTCTGTTTGAGCAAATTATCTGCATGCTTTGATACTTCTTATTGCTTCCTAAGCGGTTCTGGGTGTAGCTGGCTCTGACAAGTGATGGCCTTTGTGATACTCACAGGTGTTTTGTTCATGCTTCTCATCATTACTCAACTCTACCATTAGCAATGCCCCACAGCCGAGTCAGCAAAATTTAACCTCTCAATGCACACAGTGTCATGCTACGTTAAACTGCTGCCATTTGTCCATGACTGGGACTGGAGCTTAATATGGAGGTATTAAGGTTCTATTTTTTCATGATTCATAAAACAATCAACGTGTTTATTATTTTGAATACAGATCATATAATTTTCTGTGTGTTGCAAGGTGTTTGCAAGAAAAGTGTGTGGCACGTGGGTTTTATAAGTAATTGATATGGTTAAGTAAAAGTAATAACTTCAACTGATTTGGATGTGAAACAGTAAATAAAGTTAAACTAATTATCTGTTGTTTTACTGGACTTCATCAACAGCTATTTGCTTGTTTTTTCTAGGTCTATGGAACAGAAGTATAATGTGACTCCAAATTCAAATGTTTTTGTAACAATTTGCAAAAAATTTTATATACAGTATCTGATCCACCTTAGGTGCATCATTTGTATTAGGAGACCAAATGTAATGTTTTACTTGTCATAACTTCTCAAGTTTTCTTATGGAATTTTCCATGCTGACTTATACTAGAACACCTTGACAACTGATTTTGTAGCTCAGTGTACTTTGAGTATGTTAGAGTTGCACAATGTTGATTTGACTTAGGTCGACATAAAAAAATGGAAAGTGAAACACTGCCCGTAAAGATGGAGTTGCCAAACTAGGGGTTGTGACCCGTTGTGGTTGATTTACAAGTAGGCTCATGAGAGAAACAAACTTATCTTTTTTGTTGCATTAATTTATTTTACAAATGAATATCACTCTAACTTTGAAGACACATTTTGTGTACTACTGAAAAAGCCACATTTAAATAGAGAGTACATGATATAGTTTTTCTTCTTCGCCATCCTGACACACTTGTAAAAGTTCAGCAATAAAAGGGACAAATTTCTCCATTCATCTTCCTCTGCTAGTTCCTTGACAACATCCAGTTTTTTAAAAAAAGGCAAATTAAATTGAATTTACCCAAATATTTATTGAATTTGGGTAATGATAAATAATGAGGAGAAATGCCAAGGTTTGGAGTCACAGAACATTCATAATGTCCATTTGGGTTTGTTTACCAAAAAGTTGCTTTAAGTGTTGTTGAATTATTAGATTTAAATAAGATGTGGAAGACATGTTTAGCAAATTAAATAACCTATTACAATTCATGCACCGTTTATCCAATTCTACACTCTTGAGTATTTTCCTCATTTGTGCTAAATTGTGGATCCAGTTGTGTTCAGTAACATGGAGGTATTTAATGTTTTTCATATCCTCATATTCAGCAGATATCAAAGACCCAGCTACACTTTACCTGAGGTTAGATGACTCTCAGCCTGTGCTGAAAGAGATAACATTCAAGATGTTTATTTTGCCTCAGTCCAACATCTCGCACAGATTATACCTCATCAGTTTGACAGTAACCCATTTCAGTGCCACTGCTTACTGAGCTCTACTTACAGTGCTTCACAACTCTTAAATTCTACAGTCAGAGAAGTCCAACTTTTATATTTCTTCTTTTCTAATCTGTTCCCTCTCATGAAGAATGGCAGTTGCCAGATTTGGCAAACAGCTCATCCTATATTTTCTTCTCAATCCTACACTCCTACACTTTTCAGTTTAGGATAGAGAGTAAATCGACTGAGATAAAGGTAAAAGGGTTGTTCATGTTAGACGTGTGACAGCATAGGCAAGATTAAAAGAAATGTCAGCATAGTATCTTCAGACACCTCAACCAGCTGCCTTGTTAAGATAAAATACGTCATCTTAGCACCCAGTGTCTCAAGTCTTTTTACAGCTAAATTTAAAAATCATCTCATCATGCCACCACATCCTGCAGATGTTCTGTAAGATGTATTGCAGGTTGAAATTAAAGTGGTGACACTGAACATTCAATTTCTTCAGGTCATTTCTACACATCATTGATTAAAAAAATGTAGACCTGTTTAATAACAAGACCTGTGGTTATTGACTCAGACAGTGTGTCTGTGTGAAACAGAATCTATTTTCTTGAACTGTATATGAACAATTACTCCACCTAAGACAATGCCAAGAGGTACACTACCAGTCAAGAGTTTAGACTTTCTTTCTTTCTTTCTTTCTTTCTTTCTTTCTTTCTTTCTTTCTCAAATTTTCTTCCACATTTTAGAATAATAATAAAGTCATCAAAACTCTGGAATAACACAAATGGAACTATGGGAATTATGCTATGATAAAAAAAAAAAAAAAAAAAAAATCAAAATAATTTAGTATTTTAGCACCTTCAAAGTAGACCCCCTTTTTGCCTAGATTTTCCAGAAACGTATTCTTGGCATTTTCTCAACCAATTTCTTGAGGAATGCCCCTCGGATGCTATTTAAACAGTATTAAAGGAGTTCACACCTATGCTGGACACTTATTGGCTGCTTTTCTGAATATTTAGTTTTCTGATGAAAGAAATGAATATGTTGGCACGATTATATTACACCGATTTCAAACATTTAATCATACACCTTCAGATCAAAAGAATTTTTTAATTAATGGAAACATTTCAGTCAAGTGTCTCCAAACTTTTGACACCGGTAGTGTAGATCATTTGAGAATTGAGCTTATAAAAAGAAAGGGAGTAGGGGGAAAAGCAGAAAAGTGAACAATTGTTCATAGCATGAATAATGCTCCACTGTCAGCTCTGGTAAATGTATCAGGAAGTGCTCCTGAATTTACAGCACTCTAATTGGATGAACATACTGTGAGGAAGGATTTCATTTGCAACAAATTAGCAGATCTGATGGTCTTAAATTGTTCTGCACAGTTTTCTATGCATTATTCTTCTCTCCTCTCAACACATTCTACCCAATAATTTAGCAACGCCTTGACTTCAGTCTCATTTTTGTGTAGTGTGGCTGCTGCTGACTCCCCCCCCCCAAAGTTCACCGTCTCTTTCCCTGACATTTCAGCACACTGTGCTGCTGTAATCAACACATTTGTTTGAATATGTGTCAAATCTGAAGAAGAAGCAAATAAGTCTCCATAACAATATCTGCACATACAGTAACGGTGCCTCTCAGGATGAAAAAGTTGCCTCACTCTGTTAACTTACAGGAGAACTCAAATGAATAGATACGCACACAAAGGCCTCAGATTCAATATCAGGCTACACTTCAGGCTCACTGTTTCCACAGCAACCTCACAGTTGAAACTCATGCTTGCTGCATACATGCGTCTCAGCACAGTCCAAAAGGCCTTGGTCAATTATGAAATGTGTTGCTCCTTCAGAAGCCTTACTATACCTTAAAGAATGGCATATCTCGAGTACTGTTCCCTTGATGTCAGACTCTGGCAAATTTTCAGGGTGAAAAGCAACATTCAGGAGACCCTTTCTTTTCGAGCACACTCGGTCTCATGACAGCACGAGAGCTGATGTGAGTGTAAATAATCCATCCTGCGGCGGTTGTCAGAAAAGGAAGAGTACAGACTGTCAGCTGCAGACAGAGACGCCGCTCAGTCTGAAACTCTGATCAAATGCTCCTCCTTCCCTCCTGTATGGAATCAAAGAGGTTCTATCAGCTCTCTCACACCAGACATCTGCTTGCATCTCTCTCTCTCTCTCTCTCTCTCTCTCTCTCTCTCTCTCTCTCTCTCTCTCACACTCTCTCTCTCTCACACACACACACACAGAGCATACATATAGCTGATGTCCTTGTACTGTAGTTGTTTGTGTGCTGGATGACTGATGATTAGTGACTGTACTTGTCATTCATGTCTCCTTCTGATTGATGGAGTAACATCCACTAAATACTATTTCATGGGTATCAAACCTAAATTGTGCTAAAGACTGGGTGTTCCTCTCTGCTGAAGGGCCGTGAGAGAACTGCGCCCAGCTCCTGTTTCGGATGCATCTGTGTGCACGGTGAATGGAAGCGCGAACTCTGTGTTGCGTAGAACTGGGGTGCTGGTGAGGGCTTCTTTCAGGGCTTGGAAGGCTTCTGCCGACCACTTCACCTGTTTTTTTGATGTAGGCCGGGGATAGTCTCTTACTGCCGCAATTTTATTAACCTGGGGCTTTAGTAGGCCCCGACCGATACGGTACCTGAGGTACTCTGCCTCAGTCAGCCCCAAGTGGCACTTTTGGGGGTTGGCTGTCAGCCCGGCCTTCCAGAGCTCTTTCAGGACCTCCCCCAGGTGGAGCAGGTGGTCTGACCAAGTGGAGGAGTGGATGACCACATCATCCAGGTAGGCAGCTCCGAAGGAATGATGGGGACGCAGGACAATGTTCATCAGTCAATGGAATGTTGCAGGCACCCCGTGGAGCCCGAAGGGGAGAACCCGGTATTGCCAGTGGCCGTTCGCCGTGTTGAAGGCTGTCTTTGGTCTTGCCTCTGGGGCCAGGGCCACTTGCCAGTATCCTTTGGTTAGGTCCAGGGTGGATATGAACCGGGCCCTCCCCAATCGCTCCACTAGGTCGTCCACTCAGGGGAGGGGATGGCTGTTGATTTCTGAGACCTGGTTCAGCTTCCGGAAGTCATTGCATAGGCGCATACTTCCTTCGGGTTTCGGCACCACTACGATGGGGCTGGACCAGGGGCTGTTGGATTCCTCAATGATGTTGTTCTGCATCATTCGGCCGATCTCGTCCTCGATTGCCTGGCAGCGGGCCTCCGGGACACGATAGGGCCACTGTCGCACCACCACTCCTGGCCGGGTCTTGATCTCGTGGTGGACCAGCTGCATCATGCCTGGGGAGGTAGAGAACACATCTGTGAATTGACCCACCAACTCGGATAGCTCCTGTCTTTGCCTGGGAGTGAGGTCTTCACCCAGCTGGACCAAGGTACCCTCATCATGACCTGTGACCCCGTGCCACGAACGCAGACACTACTGGCACCGGCTCTACCCACTTCTTTAGCAGGTTTACGTGGTATGTTTGTGTTACCGGGCTGTTGCAATCGATAGTTTACGGCCCCCTTCCACTCAAGGACTGTGTATAGCCCTTGCCACTGGGCTAGGAACTTGCAGGAGCTGTTCAGCTGATCTCCAGGTTGGAACTCCCAGGGTTGTACCAGGCTGTCGTACACTCGTTTCTGCTCCTCCTGGGCGGCTCTCATATGCTCCTGGACGATTGAGGTCACTCAGTCATTCCTCTCCTGCATCTCCTGCACGTACTTGATGACCGACCGAAACGGGGAGGGCTGTTCCTCCCAGGCTTCCCGGGCCACGTCCAGCAACCCTCGGTTTTGCCATACGAAGAGGGGTTCTAAGGGGATGAAGCCCGTGGGGGCTAGGGGGCACTCCCGGATGGTAAAGAGGACGTAGGGTAGGAGGAGGTCCCAATTTCTCCCTTCTTCATTTACCACCCACCGTAGCATCTTCTTCAAGGTCTGATTGAACCTCTTGATGAGCCCATCGGTCTGGGGGTGGTAGACAGACACCTTTAGGTGCTTAACCTGCAACAGCCGACACAGATCAGACATTAGTTTGGAGACGAAAGGCATACCTTGGTCGGTAAAGATGTCCTTCGGTATCCCCAAGGGGCTGAGCAGGACATTAGTTCTTTCGCAGTGTTATGGGAGGTGGCTTTGCAGAGTGGCACCGCCTCGGGGTATTGGGTGGCGTAATCCAGGATGACGAGTATGTACTTGTGGCCCCAGGCGGATTTAGGGAGAGGCCCCACAAGGTCCATGCCGACCCTCTCGAAGGGGATGCCTATGATGGGCAGAGGGATAAGGGGAGCCAGCGGGGGCCTCCGTGGGGTGGTGCGCTGGCACTGGGGAGGTCGGGGATGATGCCGACTAGGAGTGGCCAGGTGCCTGTTTTACCTTGGATCTGCCACGGGGACTTCCCAGGTATCCCCAAGGATGCAGGTTATGGTGATGGTCCTGTTCCGGCTGAGTTCTTTTGGCAGGCCGGGCGAGGGTCACCATGCTCCCGGAGTCCAGCAGGGCGGTGACCGGGCTCCCTTCGACCCACACCATCAGAGTAAGGGCTCTTGGCGGATTCAGTGTGTAGAGGGTGCACCCTGCCATCCTGGGTTTCTGGGCCTTCTTCGGTGGCTCCAGGTCCGGCTCTGTTGGCATGGGCTCATCCTTGGACGTCCCGTAGGCGGGCTGGGTTTGGTGGTTCCTCCGCCCCCCAGGGTAGCGCTGGTATTCGGACCGGTGGGGCAGGAATATTCTGGGCGGGCTGCGGGACCTTCCAGGCCGAGTTCCAGGGCGGCCAAAGCGCGCTTCAGGGAGGTCGTTGGTTGCTTGGTTGTCCCCGGCGCCTGCACTCCCATGGCCTGGCGTTCTGTGGGCAGCAGAGCCCTTAGGAATTGATCCATGGCCACCTTTCCTGCCACCTTGGTGGCGGTATATAGGTCGGGTTGGAGTCACCTCTTGGTTATGTGCAGGAGGGTGTCCATCTACCTGGCTTGACCCCCGGCCGATAGCCCCACAGGTGGAACTCGGCCGCCGCTTGGTGGGGGGGTTCACCCACACCACGCCAGGAGTGTTTCTTCACCTCACCATAGTCTGCTGCTTCCTCCAGAGAGAGGGTGTAGTAGGCCGTGCGCATCTCCCTGGAGAGCAGTGGGCCGAGGATGCAGGGCCACTTGTCACAGTCCCAGCCTTCGCAGCAGGCGATTTGTTCGAAGGTCTATAGGTAGGCCCCGATGTCGTCCTCGGGGGTCAGTGGGGGAAGCAGGCGTCGGACCTCGCTGCCGGCATCAGGGAGAGATGTGGTGGCTGCAGGGATCGTTGCTTTCAGGGCCACCAGTTCCCGGGTCGCGGCCTGCAGGCCATGAGCGAGCTGCTGCGTCATGGCCTGCTGACGGAGATTTGACTCCAAAAGAGAAGTGTTGTGTAAAGAGTGGGGCTTTATCAAGAAGGAAAAAAAATTAAGCGGAAGGGAAAAAAAAGGAGCTTTATCTCCCCCCTTTTTTTCCAGGTGAGTGGGTCCGTTCTCATGTCCGCATATTCCACCAGTGTAGGGAAACTAGCCAGCGGTGGGCGGAGCCTTCGCTCGCGTGTGAGTCGTCTGGAAAAAAAATACACACAAGACGATTACTAGGCATGCACTCAGCGATAAGCGTTTGCAAACACACATAGACATGCGCACATGTACTGCGAGCCTTCTCTCTTATACTTGATACTTTATACTCTCCCCTCGTCTGCTGGATGGTGGAATTCTCCCATGCCGCGCGCCATTCACTGGCCATGTGTGTGTCGGCGGCCCCGCCTCGCCGCCACGATCCCCGGCTGTCCAAAACATTGGTGGTGCTGAAGCGGAGCTGTCTCTTCAGCACCACCGCGGCAGTCGCGGGAGGAGCGATCTTTGTCTCTTGTGCGCCGGCTGTCGGTCCGTCGCGACATTTCAAGGCAATAAATAAAACAAACTGAATTAGTGATGTTATGTTTTGCACTTGTGTTTGATGTTACCACTAGCATCATGGACTCTGAACAGATGAGACGTCTGTTTTAAGTTTGAAGAAGGGAAAATAAATAATGTACCTAATTCTCTGTCCAAGTGTCTTTAAACATTGTCTTAGTCATCAACTTTTTTGTTTTGAACAACTAATCAGGCCAAATACGGGTAAATGAAATTAAAAATATATATATATTTGAAAGGCTGTTAAAACACTTTCCTTTCAGAGGTTCTGGTACCGAAACTGCGATGGTTCATCACAGTTTTTACTCCTTTCATGCATGAATTATGAAATCCCGATCATTTATTTTTCTTTTTTTTTTTTACTCTTCTTTAGGCATTAAAAAATATTTTACCTTCATTTTACTTTTACATACATTTTTCAAAAAGTTATTGAAGTGTCCACTCTAGTGGCTGTTATGCAGTTATTCTTTCAAAATCCTTGCAGTAACCAGAAAATGGCTTTTGAATAGCTGTCCACTGTAGTGACCACTATGCATGAAAGGGTTAAAATTAAGTTGCAGAATTATGGCCATTTTCTCATATATTTATCAGTTCTGCTGCAGTACTTTTGAATGCTCACTTTGTGCATTCACACTAAACTCCCAGTAGGTGAGTGAGATGGTTGTATGTTCCATTTTCCCTCACTGTGAAACATCTGTGTTTATTGGTTCTAGATATTTATTCATACTCACAGTTTCTGAACCAGCCAGAGATATTTGTTTGAAGACAGTCCTTCTGACACTATAAACAGTCATGTCTATACAGATGGTCATGTTGAAATTTGCAAGGAATTCAGGAAACTTAAATGGTAACTTACTTTGAATAAGATTAAATTATATTAGATTCAAATTTATTGTGTACATCCACTAATACAAAGTTAGCAGTCTAGCATCTAGTGAAGTGAAGAGTAAGCAGACAAATAGAATGGCAAAGTATACATGTATAGTGAAACCCAGTGATGAATATAAGCAGTGTAAATACAGTATAAAAATAGCAATCACAGGGCATAATGTACACACTCATTCACACTTAAGGGCAATTTACAGTAGCATCGCCAATCCACCGAGCACCATGTTTTTTGGAGGTGGGAGGAAACCCATGGATGCAGGGAGAACATGCAAAAATCCACAGAAACTCTGGACTGAACTAAAGACCCTGGAGCTATGAGATGACAACTGTGCCACCTGAGTGGTAATTACGCATATAATAAATATGAATAATATATATATATTTTTTAAAAAGGGCGATATGTAAAAACTGTGCAAAGGAATATATGGAAAAGATTATGTGCAGAAACAATGTATAGGAATATGTGAAAAGATGTGCATGTACATCTTTAATCATGCTTTGTTTGCATTTGGTCCTGTCTGATTACTCTAGACAAATGATTTGTTCTTGGTCCCAAGAGGAGAGACTAACAGTGTGAGGTTTGAGCCATATAAGATTGCTGCAGCCCAAACTCGGCATATTCTTGTGCTCTTTTGATGCAGAGTGGAACTGTGGTAGTAGGCATGAAACCGTGTGACAGGTCAGGCTCAGAGAGCACCACTCCTCCATTTCATTATCATAGCAGAACAAAGCGGTGCCCCATTGCTATGCACCTCACCTGTCACCTCACTGTGCTGCTCCTTGTATGTGTGTGTTTGTGTGCATACTTCATCGGCAGGTGATCCCACTACAGTATGGGAGCATGTCAATGTATTTGTGTGCAATTGTTGGTTACAGGTGGATGAATATTTGATGCTGCACTTCAGCATGAGCACTTTTCCTTTCCTGTTGCAGGAGCTCACACACTCATCTGAGAAAGGAACTAGGCCAGTCACAGCATGTAAAGGGGCTGCAGGTTTCTCAAGGATTCCTTGGAGGTTTGATTTAACTGTCCCTACATCTCTAAAAATGAGCTACTTTGGTGTAACTTGATGTCAGGATCTCCCATGTTCCTTGCTGCATTAAACTTTCAGTCTAATTGAACTTCCCAAAGGCTAACTGGCTCTTTTGTTCAACATCGCAGAATGCATCAGGCTGCTAAATGGGGCTGCAAGGCAGAGAGCAACTATAAAAACCTCTTCTCTGTGACCTGGCAAATCCAAAGGCTTTCTTTCTCTTGTTCATCATTGCTTCAAACTTATTTTCTTTTTCTTTTTCAGAAAGCTTTTAATCTACACTTTATTTTAAGGCAGCAATTTGCTATACCCAGAATATACATTCAGCAATTTACAATACACAGAATGTACATTCAGCAATTTGCAATACACAATATACATTCAGAAATAGAGGCACACTGGTACATTTTCCCGACCTATGTGTGCAGACTGTCATGATGCTTGGCACTGTGCACTGTATTTTTTTTTTTTTTTTGCCCTTCATGTCACAGCAGCAATAGCATGTGCTTGCACAACACCAGCTGCCTGAAAGCATCCATCACTACTGCTCATAAATCTGCACATATTCTCATTTTCAGATGCGTCATGAATAATGAGACACATATTTGTCCCATGCTGCTCAGGTTTAGGAAGATTAGTTAGGGTAAAACATTGGGTAAGATAATGGTTTACTCATCTGGCTCATCATTTCAATCACTGATTCTTTGCAACTTTTGTGAAGTTCCCTCTACATGCACCAGCTCATAGGTTCAGGTCTGACAACTGAGGTTGTAGAGACCATGATGAACACTATAGCACTACCCAAGAGGAAATTGTATGTGCTCAAGTGGCGACTTTTTGCCTCGTGGTGTGAGGAACGTCAGCTAGACCAACTGAACTGTGCAATAGCTATAGTCCTGCAGTTCTTACAAGTATGTTGCTCAGCAGGGTTGGCTCCTTATATAATCAGGGTCTACATGGCCACCATTTTGGCCAGCCATGCCCCTATTGATGGAGCCTCTGTGGAACAACATCCTCTAACTTTGAGGTTTATGCGTGGTGTCAAGTGGCTGAGGCCCATCTGCAGAACAATCATACCTTCCTGACACCATTCTGTGGTCCTGGAAGGTCTGTCAGGTGCCTCATTTGAGCCCTTAGAGTCAGCCTCTGAGAAGCTTTTGACTCTAAAGGTAGCTCATCTGCTGGCCCTGACATTTCTGAAGTGTGTAGATCTACAAGCTCTCTCTGTTGCCTCTTCCTGCCTTGACTTTGCCCTTGACTTTGGATTAGCCAAGGCCTTCCTATATCCTAGGCTGGATTATATTCCTAAAGTGCCTACATCTGCTGCCCAGCCAGTAGTGCTGCAGGCTTTCTGCCCTCCTCCATTACTCACACCAGAACAAGAGAAATTGTACCTACTGTGTCCAGTAAGGGCTCTCTGTACTTATGCCACCTGCTCTGGCCAGTGGTGTAAGTTGGAGCATCTGCTGGTCTGCTTTGTCGGTGACAGTAGGGGTGATGCTGTGTTGAAGCAGCACATCTTTAGTTGGATAGTGGAAGCAATCTCTATCACTTAGGGCACGCAGACTAGCTATTCCTCTGGGCATAAGGGCTCATTCCACTGGGGGGTTGCCTCCTCAAAGGTTTTGTCCAAAGGGGTACCCTTAGAGGATATATGTGCTGCCGCGGGGTGGGCTATGCCACACACATTATTTGATATTACAACCTGGATATACCTTCCACTTGAGTGTCTTACAGTGACCCTCGGGCTCAGACCTTTTGAACAGGCCATGACCTCAGTATGACGGAGTGGGTATTCTCATTACCACAGCGTAAAGCTCATGCAAGGTTTAGGTTGCTCACGCAACCCTTTGAAATGGAACATCTGGGTTACCCCTGTTCCCTGAGAAGGGAAGAAGACATTGCGTATCTTTTTCATACTGTGGCATACCTGTGAATTGCGTCTACACGGTTCACAGGTGCCTTTTTTTTATATCTTTCGACACGATTAATTGCCATGTCACCTGATCACGGCAAACCTATAAATAGGCATGAGGTTACATAAGCTTCATATACCAGTCATGCACGAGGGTGCTTTGCACAGAGTACAGCTCATGCAACGTCCTGGTCCCTTCTCAGGGAACAGGGTTAACCCAGACATTTTTGGAATGAAAAAGAAACCAGAGAACTCTGAGGAAACCCATATGGATATGCATAGACATGCACAGACAGTAACTCAAGCTCAGATTCAAACTGAGGACCATTGAGCTGTGAGGCATCAAATGTGCTGTCCTTGTCCTAAAATGTCTGATAAAATATATAATATATTAAAATATGTATTGTCATTGTTGTTTCATCCAGAGCCCTTAAATATTCAGTCCTTCAAGAGTGTTTGCCTATGACAGAGAGTTATTAGCTTCCTCTATTAAAATCCTTTAGGAAGCTAAGAACCCTTAATTATGCAAAGAACCCCTAATTGAACCGTTTCTATAACTATACTGTATCAGACATCACTGGTAAATGTCCCATGAGGTCAATGTCACCCTTACTCAGTGTTTAAGAACCTTTATTTTCAGTAGTTTCATGACAATGTTTTAATATATATATATATATATTAGCTGGGAACTTGTAATGCCATTTATGAGAACCCTCGATGTTTTATGAATATATTAGAGGTGGTATATTAGTGGTGGTTGGGTTCATTCAATTGGTCTGGTGCATATGCTTTAGCTCAAGCAGTTAAAGCGTTAATGTAAGCATTAGTGTTCTTAGGAATATAGCAATAATAGATGCGCACAAATAAAAGCTCACAGTCTGTGGTTTTTAGGTTTGCATTTTGTTAATTTTGCTGAATAGCTTTCAGAATGCAAACTGGCCACACATTTGCAGCTTCTAGATATAATTGCAGGTGTTCCCTAATGATGCCGTTTTATTTACTAAGCCAACTCTCCATGGCCATCTGCATGGGCAGGAAAATGCCCTGAAATAATAGCATTTCAAGCCCACTCTAAAAATGCAAGCAAATAAGTAACTACATGTGTAATTATTTGATTTGTGTTTCTGTTTTGCTTTATAACAATTGGAAAGGCTCATGAAGAACAATGAAGGAAGTAATGAATACCTAACCATGCAGAGTACATTTTTGCCAGTGCAAAGAAGGGTGTGTTTAATGGGCACAGTTTCTCACATGGCTTAAAATAGAGTGCCTTGGACACCATATCTCAAATGATATTACCTTTTCGCATTTGTATTAAACTATTCAGGGTAAAGTGTGAGAAGGGCATTGATTTCTTTCTGTATCACTGATATATATATATTAGGACTGTGAATCTACCTCTTTCAGATGATATGACATTTCATATGCATAGTACATGATATAAAAACATTACAATAACACACATAATGATTCAATACACTTCGCTACTGATCTTATAAAATGTATTTCAGCACTGATGCAATATGATTCACTTCAGTTAACTGTAATAATATTAATATTACTGTAATATTACATTGTAGTAGAACAGAGGTAGAAATGCCAGCACTGTCTGTGAATTCCTCAGCTCCTCAACTTCAGTTACATCATTTCATATTTATTTTCAACTAGTGCTGTGTTATTCTGTTATTTTTATTTATTTATTTATTTATTTTAAATTTAGATCAGGTATTTATTATTATTATTATTATTATTATTATTATTATTATTATTGTTGTTGTTGTTGTTGTTGTTGTTGTTGTTATTATTATTATTATTATTATTATTATTATTATTATTATTATTATTATTATTATTATTATTATTATTATTATTATTGTTGTTGTTGTTGTTGTTGTTGTTATTTTACCTGCCCCTGACAGTTGGCGTTATTTCCAAAAAAATTAGCAAACTTGTAGCCTAAATTTAACCACTGTGACCTGACCATGGCCTTACAAAGGATGATTGAATGAGTGCTGTAAATGTATCGCCATTATTAATCATATTAAATAAATTGGTATTGCTTTGTCCCTTGAGTTTCATATCTGACTGATCGTTCACATGTACTTGAAAATTTGGAAGCACACTTGTCTAGAATGTCTATGTATGCTGTAGCATTAAGATTTCCCTTCACTGGAACCAAGAGGTCCAAACCTGTTCCAGCCTGACAATGCCCCATCTGCACAAAGTGAACTACATGAAGACATGGTTTGTTAAGCTTGTCGTGGAAGAACTTGAGTGTCCTGCACAGAGCCCTGACCTCAACGCCACTGAACACCTTTGGGACAAACCAAAGGCCTCCTCTCACATCAGTGACTGACCTCACTTGTGGCCATATGAGCAAATCCCCACAGCCATGCTCCAAAATCTAGTGGAAAGCCTTCCCAGAAGAGTGGAGGTTATTATAACAGCAAAGGGGGACTAAATCTGGAATGGTATATTCATGTGTGTGATGGTCAGGGTTCCACAATCGTTTGGTCATATAGTATATACTGATTTATATTAACTTTCTTTATTTTTGAAGAATTGGTATTACACTAATTGTCTGTCAAATTGTTTTCCAATTATTTGTGCAAAACTCTAGGGGCACATGTCCTTACAAATAAAGGGGTGGGGGTCTCTCTATCTCTATCTTGTAGTGTGCATTGATTTAACCCCCCCCCCCCCCCCCCCCCCCACCTTTCTATTCACTAGTAAAACAGTGCAGCCTTAAATCGGACAGATTTTCTAGTTCAACTTGATTTTTCTTTACATGCCTTTATATATATGTTTGGTAACCAAAACACAGCAGTGCACATTGGCCATGGTTCTTGGCAGTCTGAAGGCCATGTGCTGAACTCTTCTGTCCTGCATCCTTTTCTTTGCTTTGTCAGGTGCAAGTATTGAACAGAAATGATGCAATCAAAGGCCATTGCACTGTTGATTGCAATATAAATGCTTTGAAAGAACTTGATACAAATAATGAATAGGCAGTGATTGTTCGGTAAAGATGGCCAAGTTTCAAAAACACAACTGCAAACAGGTGCTTGCTGAAGTTTCATCTGAGCACCTGCTTGTGTACCAGTGGACCAACATTTTCATTCTGTTCCGGAGACAGTTCCAGCAATAGCTGAGTTCATTATCTTTAGAGGCCAGACTCATATCCCATATTCCAGTCTCCCAATTCCCCTCATTAATGAGTTTCTCTCTTTTATTGATCATAGAGCATGCCAAGCACACCAGCGCTAAATTGATTCTGATAGCTCCTGCTGACTGCAGGGTCGAGTGGCCAAGCACAGAGAAATATCAAACACCTACACTGACATCTCAATCATATGCTTGGAGCCTGAGATCAGTCTGAATGGCACAATGGTTCAGTTAGGCCAAAAAAGATTACTGTCTTTTTTTTAATCTGCCACCCTGATTTGCCAAGTGTTATGTCCTTGAAGACCATGGTGTATTAAAGTAAACAGACATGACTAATGACTTTTCCAGTCACAGAGGATGTTAAGAGACATTTTTCAGAAGACACACCATTTCCCTTCCTTCTCTCTTGGGGCCTTAGGTTTAATCTGTCTATACACATTCTGATACATCATGCTTTTTAATGTCCTGTGATGCTTCACTGATTTTATTAGAGTTGTCTAATTAATCTTCCAGACTTAACCAATGGCTTTAAAGTACACAGTCCTCACAGCAGTGAACACTCAACTGTCTCAAAAGCTAAATGGATGATATAAGTGGTTCCTGTTTTCAACTGCTAATTATACATAACCAAATGCATTACTTTAAGGGCTGTTACTGGGGGTTTTGTGTAACAACTACACAAATGTAGCAGTTAGACAAATCCACACATGCCTCCAGAAGACACAAAACATACCTTCCTTCTGTAATAACTGACAAGCGCAACTCACTGGAAAACCATCAGTGGTGAACGCTTACCTGAGACTCCCATGAATCTGGGGAACCACTTTAGTTTTGAAATGCAATGAAAAATAATAACCATGAAACTTCGTTTCATGAGAGACAAAACTCCTGACTGGAGAATAAGCTGGCAGTTATTTTGCTTTTGTTTTACTACTGTAGTTTGCAGCATCCCAGAGCATTGCAGGTTGGAAGGTGATTTTTCCTAAAAATTTCTATGCTAAACTCTCCACATATTAGCTCTTGTGGGGAAAACCAGCATCTTTATAAGCCTCTTTCAAATGCTGTTGATTTCCGGTACAATGGTCTCACTGGATGCAAAAGCTGCTTGGCGAAGAGCAAAAGCAGAAAGCAACAAATTAGCCCAGCTCTTAAGAGGCTTTCTCCATTTCATAGTCCAGGCAGTCTGGCACCTTTTGATGATATGTAACATACTTTTTCTTCCATCTAACCTCTTTACTATTACAAAGTAGCGCCCTAGTCTTTGTGAGACTGTCAGATCAAGTGCTAGCTGTAAATTGCCTGTGGCACCCCGGGCAATGATAATTGCACTAGCTGAAGAAACAGAAGGAGGCACACTGCCATAGATTGCCAGATTGCACAATGGTTCCCCTACAGCTGTCTGTCTGGTTTATCAAATGCTTTGTATATTATAGACCTCTGCAACATGGTAAAGCAAACCAACACACTGAATAACACGCTCTAATAGTTACAGGGGTGGTTGACACTGCAATGCTTCTGCGAAACTGGTTCTGGGTTCTGCTTTGCTTAATGAGGTCCTTGGCATTGGAGCTCTGCTGGTTCTGAGCCATGGCTCTTATTTGAAAGATGGATAAAATGAATAAAAGCCTCGCTGTTAATGCCCAGTTCACTTCATAGTGGTGCATTGCTGCTGTGTTCTTGATGGCACGTTTTGTGTGAACATTACATGCTAACATATTTTCACAAATCAAGTTAACATAATCACTTGAGCATACTGTCTTTCATTTATGGAAAATAGTTCCCTCAGTAAAGCACTCCAGCCTACATTACGCTCTATAAAACCCTGATACATTATATGCAGTGCAGTCTGTCGGAAACTGGGCAGTGACACAGTCCTTTTAATGGTGGCTCTGTACTGTGGTGCAAGGAGGTGTATAAAAAGTGCTGAGAAATGATACTTAAGTGAAATTATAGATAATGTGTCAAAGTCTAAATCACTTAAAAGTGAAAATGTACTCAGTGTTTTTTACTAATGAAATTATGTTAATGTCGTGCTTTCATGTGAAAAGTATAAATACATTGCTTATCTAAAACTGCAATTACACCATTTTGACTGAAAACATCATTAAGTATCAGTAAGTTATAGTGTCTCATATTATGTTTGACTAACGCTATGTAGACTGATAATGAGTTAATCAGAAATAAACCGTCCTGTAAATAATGTATAACAATATTTTCCATTAGCTAGAATTTGACTTGCTTTCTAGCTAATTTATGTTACTGGAATAAATGCTAGTCTAATGTGGGATTAGCAAAGGAAACATAGAGGACAGCTATCCTACAGTAAATCAAAATGCTTATATATATATATATATATATATATATATATATATATATATATATATATATATATATATATATATAGGTGTTGATGCGTTCTTTCATATAAAAAAGTATTTATATTTTTTATATTTATACTTATGTATAGCATCAGAGTACAATTACTCAAATACTTTCCACTGACTACCTGGGTTGACTTATTGCTATCTCCACCATTGCTGACTGTATCTTTACAATAGTCATGTGACATGTTCTTTGTGTTAGTGTGTAAAAGTGTGGACAAGTAGTAACTGATTTCATATTACGTGCCATGCAAACATTCTTTATGAAAGACTGCCTCAGTCTTTATGGAAGACTTTCTACATCTACCTGGGATGGTATCATTTGCAGCTCTAGTAGTTAAACTGGGTATGTTACGCCACAGAATGTTTCAGAATTGGCTGAATGCTCAGTACCTGTCAAACATACGACAGATTGCACATCAATAATAGTGTGTGAGCACCACGAAGGCTAGGTCCAGGTCATATTTTGTCCTTCCAAAGAAACTGTGGTGAGTGGTTCTCATCCTCAGTAGAGAGCAATATCAGAACACTGAATAATTCTTATATGCAATACTGTACTGTACTGTAGCACTTGATATCGAGAATGTGATGAAATTGATATACAGCCTCAACAAGTTCAGAAGTAAACTGCCCTTGCTTGATTTCTGTTGTTGTTTCATCTTAATACACTATATGACCAGAATTTTCTGGACACATGACCCTCAAAGCCATATGTGGTTTTTCCCCAAACTGTTGCCACAAAGTTGGAAGCATGCAGTTGTCTAAAATGATTTTGTATGCTGTAGCATTGTGAATTCCTTTCACTGGAACTAAGGGGCTCAAACATATTCAAGCATGACAATGGCCCTGTGCACAAAGTGAGGTCCATGAAGACATGGTTTGCCAAGGTTGTTGTGGAAGAACTCAAGTGTCCTGCACAGAGCCCTGAACTCAATCCCACTGAACACTTTTGGGATACAAACCAGGCCTGCACACCAGACCTTCTCACCTGGCATTAGTGCTCAGCTTCTTATGGTCTTGTGGCTAAATGAGAACAAATCCCCACAGTCATTTTCTAAAATTTAGTTGAAAGCCTTCCCAGAAGGCAGTGGAGGCTATTATAGCAGCAAAGGGGTAACAACTCAATATTAATTGAGTGGAATAGGATGTTCAGTACTCAGGTGTCCACAAACCGTTGGCCATATAGTGTAGGTAGTCCTCTTAATTTTTACACTATCATGCTCACATTGATATTAGCAAACTCACAAATGTGCTAGCAAGTTGATGCAGCTTTAGGGCATTTTTTCCATTTAAACCGTTGACATATCCATTCAAGACATCACTTGATCAGTGATCAGCCTTCAGGGGTCCAATCAATACTTCTGGGGCCCTCTGGCAGATAAACAGCCCCAAAACATTAAAGAGCCACCACCATGTTTAACCGTGGACATGAGGTACTTTTCCATATGGCGACCTTGCTGTGTGCGCCAAAACCACCTCTGGTGTTTTTTTGCCAAAAAGCTCTATTTTGGTTTCATCTGACCATAGAACCCGATCCGATTTGAAGTTCCAGTAGTGTCCGGCAAAATGAAGATGCTTGCGTTTGTTTTTGGATGAGAGTAGAGGCTTTTTTTTTTAAACCCTTCCAAACAACATGTGGTGATATAGGTGACTACAGATTGTAGTTTGGGAGACTTTCTGACCCCAAGACACAACTAACTTCTGCAATTCTCCAGCTGTGATCCTTGGTGATTTTTTTTGGCCACTCGAACCATCCTCTTCACAGTGTATTGTGACACTATAGACACTCATCCTCTTTTTTTAGTCACCCAGGTGTACTAAAATTTTTTAGAATATCAATGGGAATATACTTCAAATATATTTTTCTCATGAATTAATAGGGGTGCCAATAATTGCTGCACACCTATATTTAACAAAGATTTTTTTTTGATAAACGTGTTGTTTGCAATTGTTTGGTATCCATGAGAGCAGAGTATTATTGTGATTTGTTTTTTTTTAAACAAAATATTAAAAGGTTAAACAATAAAGATATTTTTTTCACAGCCTTCTTTGCTCATATTTTCCAAGAGTTCCAATATTAGTGGAGGGCACTACATGTCTTGGGAATGATCTTGAATGTTTTCTTTTGTTATTGTAGTTCATGAAGGAGTGCAGACTGCAACCTGTGATCCTCTCTTCTGAACAGGTAATGCACTGCATGGTGGTTGAACTGAAAAACAGTTAATGAGCAGGTGAATAAGGCAGAGTAAAATGTCTGTGTTACGAATGTATACCTGTTCCCTGAGAAGGGAACGAGATGTTGCGTTTAGCATAACACTATGGAGAGTGCCTCACATGCGTGACCGGCATCTGAAGCTTGTGTAAAATCATGCTTATTTATAGGCCTGCCATGATTAGGTGACGTGGCAATTAAGCGCGTCGCGTGATATAAATATGGCACCTGTGAACTGCGCCATCAGCCTCTATTATCTGAAGCGAAGACTCAATTCACAGGCCTGCCCTGGTATGACAAAGCTACGCAATGTCTCGTTCCCTTCTCAGGAAACAGGGTTACATGCATAACCCAGATGTTCCCTTTCAAAGGGAACTTCGACATTGCGTTTAGCATAACACTAAGGAACAAGAATACCCACTCCATCATACCGAGGGTACAGCCTGTTCAAAAAGACCCAAGCCCAAGGGTCACTGCAAGACACACGAGCCCAGGGTGGAATGAATATCCAGGCTGTAATAATGAATGAATGTGTGTGGTGTAGACCACCCTGCAGTAGCACACATGTCCTGTGCATTCCTTTGGACAAAACCTTAGCGGGGGCGACCGCCCTAGTGAATGAGCCCTTATGCCCAGAGGCGTAGTGAGACCGCGTGCCTCATAAGCAGTAGAGATTGCTTCCACTATCCAAATAGAGCTGCGTTGCTTTGACACAGCATCACCTCTACTGTCACCGCCAAAGCAGACCAGCAGCTGCTCCAATTTACGCCACTGGCCGGAGCTGTGGACATAAGTACAGAGAGCCCTTACTGGACACAGCAGGTGCATTCTCTCTTGTTCCGGTGTGGGGAATGGAGGAGGGCAGAAAGCCTGCAACACCACAGGGTGGGCAGCAGATGTAGGCACTTTAGGAATATAATCCGGCATAAGATACAGGAAGGCCTTGGCTAATCCAGGAGCAAAGTCAAGGCAGGAAGGGGCAACAGAGAGAGCTTGTAGATCTCATGGTAAGCAGAAGAGCTACCTTTAGAGTCAGAAGCTTCTCAGAGGCTGACTGTAAGGGCTCAGTGTGGCCCCTGACAGACCTTCCAGGACCACAGAAAGGTCCCAGGAAGGTATGCGCGGCCTGCAGATCGGGCTCAGCCGCCTGACACCATGCATGAACCTCGAAGTTAGAAGATGTTGCCCCACAGAGGCTCCTTCAACAAGGGAAATGGCAGCCACGTAAACCCTGATTGAAAAAGGAGCCCACCCCGCTGAGAAACGTTCTTGTAAGAACTCCAGGACTGTGGCTGTTGCACAGTTCACTGGGTCTCCAATGGATCCCTGCGGATGGGAATCACCCAAGGAGTACATTCTAGCAGGGATATTATCTCTGGGAGAACCATATTTGAGCTGGCCAATAAGGTGCTACCAGCAGCAGACATAGACTGTCTTGGCGAACACTCCCTAGAACTTGTGGGAGCAGAGTGTACAGATGTGACCTTGGCCACATGTGCACCATGGCGTCCAGCCCTAATTGTGTGGGATGAGAGAGGGAGAACCACAGCGGGCTGTGTGTTGTCTTCTCGGAGACGAACACATGCAGTCCCGCTTGGCCAACCTTGCCATATGGACTCCACCACTTGTTGATGGAGCCACCAATTCCTGGGCCTCAGCCCCTGCCTCAACAGAATGTCTGCCCCCAAATTCCCAGAATGTACATTGAACTCACTGACAAACTTTCCTTCTGCCCAGAGAAGAATTAATTGCGCCTGCCTGAACAGGGGGCACGGACATAATCCTCCCTGGTGGTCAATATAAGAGACCAATGGTGTGTTTTCTGTAAACACATGGTGACCTCTCAATTGAGGAAGAAGGAATTTCAGTGCTAGAAATATAGCCCACATTTCTAGGCAATTTATATGTCGCGCCAGATGAGGGCCACACCAGAGACCGTGAGTTGGACAGCTGTCTAAGATCGTGCTCCAGCCCATGAGGGAGGTGTCTGTCATTACCGTCTTGTGCTAAGGACACACCCCTAGAGTGTGACCCAAGGCTAGAAACTAGGGATACTCAAATTCTCAGAGCACATAGGCATCGCCGTGTGACAATTAATATTCTCAGAGGTTTTGTCCTTAGTCCTTATAACCCCTAGAAAAGTTGTCCACTGCACTGGGGACAGCATACTTTTCTGAGGTTCAACCTGAGCCCCAAGCTCTACATGTGGGCGAGAACAACATCTCGATGTTGAACCGCCAGTTCCCTGGATCGTGCTAGGATTAACCAGTCGTCCGGGTAGTTTAGTACACGGATGCCCTGGAGTCACAATGGAGCCAGAGTAACATCCATGTACTTTGTGAAGTAACGAGGGGATAAAGCTAGCGATATTTCTATGTATAAATATGCACCTTTTAGATCTATAGTCACTAACCAGTCCTCAAACTGAATCTGTGGAACTATAAGTCTGGGCATCAGCATCTTGAACCTGTATGTCCGACGAGTACAGTTCAGATGACGCAGATCTAAAATTGGCCGCATGCTCCTATTTTTTGCGGACCAGGAAATAATGGCTGTAAAACCTCCCTCCCTCAGGGAACGGGGTACATGTTCTATGGCCCTTTTGTCCAAGAGGGATCTTACTTCCTGCACTGACTTTGGGCTCTGGTCTGTGCTGACTACTGTGGTGAGCACACCTCTGAACCGGGGGAACGGTAAACAGAACCCATGGCAATAGTGCTGGCCCAGGCTCCACTCGTGGATGAACTAGAGACAACAGGGAAGGAACTGGCTGAATGCTGCCATATGTCGAGCTCACTCAGCAGGTCTGCTTGGTAGACCTGCAACACTGTCATTGTCTGCAGTGACCCACAAGCAAGACTACTACCTCATAGGCCTTGCCCACCAATGCCACGGTGGCCTTACACGGTGGCTTGGATGGCAAAGCCGGCCCCCTTAATTACCTGTCGTCGATGGAGAGAGATAGCTCGCAAGCGGCTCCTCCACCTTCAGCATAGCTAAATAGCCATGCCGTTCATTCCCCACAGTGGCCGAATAATCCAACATCGTGGGGTTATAAATACGGCTTATGCATGGTTTTCCCCCCAGAAGCCTGATATTTTGTAATGCACTTCTGGAAGAAAGGGGAGTTTCTGCAGTGTGAGGGATTTACTTTCACTGGGGAGAAAAAGGCTCATCCAGCCTCAGTGATCACTTCAAGCAGTTCTTTATATGCTGTTCTCAGTTTTTAGCACATCCTTCTGGCTCCTCAGAGTCAGAGAGGAATTATTTGTGTGTGTGTGTGTGTGTGTGTGTGTGTTTTTTCCCTGTTTGGCTTTCGATAGCGGAAGGAGGAGTCACGACGCGAGCTCCAAAATCCAGCGGAGAGCCGAACCCGGAAGACAGAGCAAGAGATAGAGCAGCGCTCATCTTCCGGCTCCTCTTCTGGATCCATAAGAAATCCCCCGAACGTGAGATGGCTAGCTGCCTTGGCAGCGGCCGGCCCAGATCCTCGAGGCTCTGAAACCCAACTTGCTTCAGCTTCCGAGAAGAGTGCGAGTCACGAGCCGAGCTGCTTAATGTAGGCATTACCATGCGCAGCCTCTCGAGGCTGCCATCGCATGCTACACCACTAGACACTTCACCCAGAAAGTGTGTACTATTCCCCGTGATGAAACGGGAGCAAGCTGTAACACACTTCCTGAATTCTCTCATTCATATTTTTTTCTCTCCCTCATTCCTATTTTTCTTCTCTTTTTTTTTTTAAAGGGATAGAAAAGTTCTGAGATTTTGAGAAAAGATAGCGGGGAAATGAAGTGTCTTTTTGTTTCTTTACACAAACAATCAACATGTAGTCTTTTGCCAAAGATAATAAAGGCTGATGGCGCATTCACAGGTGCCATATTTATATCCCGCAACACACTTAATTGCCACATCACCTGATCATGGCAGGCCTATAAATAGGCATGATTTTACACAAGCTTCAGATGCCGGTCGCGCGCGAGAAGCGCTCCCCATAGTGTTATGCTAAACGCAATGTCGAAGTTCCCTTTGAAAGGGAACTATGTAATTAGTGCTTTTGGATAAATTAGGTCAATTTTTTTCTTCCTCTGCTGAACTTTCTTAATGATGGATTCAGAATTGGTCTCCCAATTAAAATCTGGAGAAATTATGGCTCCAAGAAATCTGAATGACTCAACCCGGTGGTAATATTGATCCAGTAATGAATGGGGTAACTGAGTGTACTTTTCACTGGATACTGTGTATCTTCTTTGTTCCTACCATGTACCTTGTTTTCACTGACTGAAATGCATATTCATACTGCCCCATGAAGATCAGCTTTATTAGCATGAATAATTCTTTGATTCTCATTGCATTTGGTTTCATTGATATTACAGTGATATTTCCATACCTCAAATGCTAATGCAACCTCAAGAGTTGCAGAGAAACACCGTAAGGTTTGTTAGCTCCTTTTGTGTATAGGTCAAGTGGCTTTTTATTGTCATTTCAACCATATACAGGTGGTACAGTACACACTGAAATGAAAGAATATTCCTCCAGAATGATGGTGCTGCATAAAATAACACAGGACTACAAGACACTACACAGAACTAGACAACGCCATAATAAAATAACCTGATAAAAATATAATCTTATATGTATGCACCAGCTAAGAAACACCTAACCAGCTAATTAGTAACACTCCACATGAAGGGTCTAATTGATTATACTGTTTAGCCATAATTAATATATTAGTTGGCTCTTTGCTAAGTAGCAGTTAATAAACTATATTAAATAAATAATTAGCCACTAAGTACACTGTTAGCTAATAACTTATAAACTCATTACTTACTTCTCAAGGCCAGTGAATAGGGGTCATGTGAAATTGATGGAAAAAATATGGTAACTTACTAATATGAATGGTTTAGCATTAATTAAGCTAATGAACTGTTAATTAAGGTACTGATCTAAAGAAAACATTTTTGCTCCATTTTGCAACCATGTAGAAAGTCATTCTTTTGGATTTCTGGACATTTTCTATCAGCTACTCCTCACTTTCAATTGCACTAATACTACAATACCTATTGAAAATGCTGCTAATTATCAGCAGTTTAATAAACAGATTGTTACCTTCACTAACAGATCATTTGCTTAAATGATCATTAGCCTAAGGCGCACAACTCATGTACTGTGGATAAGTTTGCATGTTTGAATGAGCATACCTATTTATCAGTTCATTGACCATGTAATAACCAGTGATAACTATCAGTTAAGTTTAGTACTTAATTCTACTTTATCTATTGCTTTGTAGCAGCCCTTCGACTTTGCTAAAGGTTATTGAATAGTTGATTGTAATTAACTACTAAAGTGTAATTAACTACTAAACTTCACTGATAGTTAAGTTTAGTAGTTGAGTAATACATCAGCTTGGCTAATTGGCTAATCATGACATACATCCTGTAGCATAACACACTGTACATTTGCAACCCTTCAGCCAAGCGTAGTGTGGTTGTATTTTGTCCAAACTTAGACAAAGTTATAGGAACGGGTATGAATGCTAGCCCCACATTTGGCACAACCTTTTCCCATGTCCTGAATTACGCAAATTGTTTTGTATAAAAATTTACAAATGGGTAAATATGAGACCATGAAACTGTATTATAATTATAACCAATTAATTATAATCACATAAAATTGAATGATTATATAATTGAAAGTCTGATATAGTACACTTATCTGTCCAATAGCCTAAAGCCTGAAACTATTGCCAGTCACTCCAAAGACATTCATTTTAAATCTAGTAAATAAGAATAATACAAATTGTGTTCTTGTATAGTATTATTTCAGTGAATATATTTTATATACATACACCAGCCATAACATTAAAACCACCTTGTGCTGCCAATAAAGCTCTGACATCAAGGCATGGACTCCACAAGATCTCCCAAGGTGTACTTTGGTATCTGGCACCAATATGATCCTTTAAGTCCTGTAAGCAAGGTGTGGCCTCCATTGATCGGATTTGTTTGTCCAGCACATCCCACAAATGCTGGATCGGATTGAGATTTGGAGAATTTTGAGGCCAAGTCAACACCTTGAACTCTTTGTCATGTTCCTCATACCACTGCATACCGAGAACACTCTCTAAGACCTGCCATTTTGGAGATGCTTTGACTAAGTCATCTAGTTCTCACAGTACGTCCCTTGTCAAAGTCACTCAGATCCTCACGTTTGCGTATTTTTCCTGCTTCCAAAGCATCAACTTCAAGAAATGACAGTTCACTTGCTGCAGCCTTTGACAGCTGCCATTGTAACAAGACAATCAATGTTATTCGTGTCACTTGTCAGTGGTTTTAATTCTTTGGATAATCAGTTTATATACTATGCCAACTACAATTCTAGCTCAAGAGATATATATGGTATAATAAAACTAAAATAAAGAAAGAAAATGGTTTGATTTCAACTAGTGATCTGTTATTCTCTGTGGAGGTGTCTTTGAATTTCATATCCAGTAGATGAAAATTTCATCCTATTTATTTGCCAAACCTTCTTTTGAAATAATTTCCAAAGAACCCAGTGACTCTTTAGTAGTCAAACACACTTTGGTAAGCGATGGGGTCGTGCCGTCATAAGCACTGGCTGGTGGAGGAGCTGCTGGCGCCCGCAGTACTGGATTAATTGTTGTTATCAGTTGTTTCTGAAGGCTGTTTTCTGTCTCCCCAGGGCAAGAAGACGATGCCCTTGTCAACTGTGCCAAGAATGCAATCAGTGTCAAGCAGCCTTTGCCTTCTCAGGGAGGATTAAGAAAATCTATTTACCCAGATCCCTGTTTTAAATACAGTACATCTCTCACAAAAGACTGAAAAGTGCTAGAAAAGTCAATTTTCTTTCATTTATATGCATGCTTATGTGTGCATTTGTTTGGGTAACAGGTGCATGCATGTAATCATGAGGACATTTGCAATTAATAATATAATACATTATATTTTATGCAGCAGTTATTCAAATTCAACAAGCAAAAAGTACAATGAACTAAAATAGAAACTGAGATAAAATATACAAAATTGATGTAAAAAAGCCTTTGGCACATACAGTTGAAATCAAAATTATTCAACCCCCATTGCAAATCAGGTTTATTGTCAAAATTTTCAGACTTTCAGCTGTTTACAATGAACAAATCAAACAAAAGCAATTGAAATGCTTGCACAATGAATGCTTCAAGTGGTTTCCCAAAATTCAACTGAAAATGCATCTTATAATGACTTCTCCAGTCTCAAAATTATTCAACCCCTTGAATAGAATCCCTCACAACAACACAAATATGCCAAACAGGTGTTGTCTCAAGCACACCTAATGTAACTAATCAAGGGCTTCATTAGTCACACCAGGTGTGCTAGAGATGGAACACATGGAATACCTGAACTGCTAGGGGTTGTTGAGTGTACACTACCTGGACGAGGCAGAAAAAGGAAGCTATCAATGACTGCAACTAGATTTCTGAGAAGGCAGGTTAGGAAAAACCCTTGAGTGACTGCAAAATACCTGCAGCAAGACTTGGTGGCAACAGGCACTGAGGTTTCATTGAGCACAATAAATTGCGTACTAAACGCCAAAGGTTTCCATGCCAGAACTCCAAGACGTACACCTCTACTGACCCAAAAGCACAAGAAAAGTCGGCTCAAAATCATATTAATAAGCCACAGAAGTTTTGGGATTCTGTTCTGTGGAGCGCTGAAAAAAAAATTGAACTTTTCGGCATGATGGATCAATGTATGCCTGGAGGAAGAAGAATGTAGAAAGAACACTCTGTCCACAGTCAAGCATGGTGGTGGCTTGGTGATGCTCTGGGGCTACTTTGCATTCTCTGGCACTGGAAACCTGCAGCGTGTGGAAGGCAGGATAGATTCATTGAAGTCTCAGGAACTCCTAGGAGAAAATCTCATGACGTCTGTGAGGAGGCTGAAGTTTGGCCGTCATTGGACCTTCCAATAGGACAATGATCCCAAGCATACCTCAAATTCCACCAAGGCTTGGTTGCAGAAGAAGTCCTGGAAGATTCTACAAGGCCATTACAGTCACCTGACTTGAACCCCATAGAAAACACTACCAGAAGCTATGCATCTCATTTTCAGCAGGTCATAACAGCAAAAGGGTGCTCTACTAAGTACTAAACATGCTTGCCATGAAGGGGTTGAATAATTCTTAGACTGGAGCAGTCTTTATAAGTTGCATTTTCAGTTGAATTTGGGGAAACCATTTGAAGCATTCGTTGTGTTCAACTATTTCAAATGCTTTTGTTTGATGTGTTCATTGCAAACAGCTGAAAGTTTGTAAATTTTGACATTAAACCTGATTTACAAAGGGGGTTGAATAATTTTGATTCTCACTATATGCCACTTTTTCCTGCACTAAGCCTGAGATCCTGACTGCCTGTCTCTCTTTAGCCCTGTAATTGGAGAGGATTTCTTCTGCCCTTTATCCCCAAATTATCCTACCACCCACACACACACACACACACACACACACACACACACACACACACACACTTTAGGTGCCAAGGAAACATGGTCAGTCACCATGATGGGTATACAACAAGAGTTATCGCCTCCTCATACCGTCCTCCCCCTGCTTGTATTGTCTGTATTAAAGCTGTAATTAAGTCCTGATCGCATGCACAGCCCTGCTTGTGTAAAAACCCTGATTTAAAGAAAAAATAGTAAGAAGTGACTAGACTACAATTCATACACATTTAGGATTCAGTTCAAAGGAGTGTTTGTGGGGAAATAGGTAGGGTTTAGTATTTAATCCCTTTTTTTGAGAGAGCACCAAGTTCAGAGAGCATACAGATATGGAGCTGCATTTCCCCGGTGGAGCTTGCGTGCACAGGAGACATGATTAATTCAAACCTGCCAGCTTTTTTTGTGGCAGATCTTTGTTCTGTTTTACTGCATATGCGTTTTTTTTTATTATTATTATTATTTATTTATTTATTTATTTTTATCATTGCTGAATGAACATTAGGCAAGAATTGAGTAATACTTTGCTACATAACACATGTATATACCTTTAATGATTACTGACAAACATTTATAAAGGTTTATTCAAATAGACATTAATGAATTTTCATATTAATTGGACACAAAACTTTGAGTCTGGTCACACATTTTTGTTGACTTGTAAACATTGTAAAAATTTAATTTTTTAATGTAATTTTGTTGACTTGTAAAATGTAATCAGTAACGTAATTGAGGTATCACAATATAAAAGTAATGTAATCTGATCATTTTTGGATTCAAGGTCAAGGTCACATTAAATGTAAATAAAGTCAAGAGAAAAGCAATATGATCTAAAATACTTTTATTTAGAGCTTATGTTAGAGCTTCAAAACATGTTCAATGTTTGGATTTGTTTTAGTGAAGTAAATAAATAAAAGATCACTGTCCCTGATGCAGGTAACATTTTGTCACAAAAGCTAGGGTGGCCATATTCTGATTAAAAAAGAGGACACCTTTTTTATTTTTATTTTTTGGGGGGGTGGGGTCTGAATAGGATTCAAAAGAGCACTACACACTATTACCATCAAATATATATATATATATATATATATATATATATATATATATATATATATATATATATATATATATATATATATGTGTGTGTGTGTGTGTGTGTGTGTGTGTGTGTGTGTGTGTGTATAAATTGGCTTCACTCTGCCTACATTTGACATTTTTTCCTATATTCTTTTGAATGTCCATGGAATAAAATAAAATATCAGATGCCATGAGTGTACCTTCTGCCATCGTTTACACATTTGAATGAACATGTAATATGAATCAATGTGATAACATAAAATGACCTCGTATGGCCATGGGCATTGTTTCGACTCAGGAGTGCTGTCATTTGCTGCTATTTGTCAAGCAACTGTTTGATGCCGTACACAACAGCACTTCACCTTCACATGTTCGCGGAGAGAAGACTAATGGTTGATAGGCAGGAATTTGGCCAATAGTTGCTGCAAGCCTTTTCTAATCGACCGATTGCTGTGCGAGAAGGCGGGAATTACATAGAGGGGTTAAAGCAATGCAAATATTCACACATGATGCAGTGTTAGACCATAAGTATTCCCATTTTTTACAAAATGTACCTGTAATCTGATTACTTTGTTTTTTGAGGTAACTAACAGATTACAGTTACCAGTTTTTTGTATCCTGATTATGTAAAGCCATTACATCTATTCCGTTACTCCCCAAGCCTGGGAACACCTGTACACCTGCACATTCATACAATTACATAATCAGCCAATCGTGGCAGCAGCACAATGCATAAAATCATGTAAATATAGGTTAAGAGCTTCAGTTAATGTTCACATCAAACATCAGAATGGGGGTAAGTGTGATCTCTTTGACAGTCATTATTGGTGCCAGTCATTTGAATAGTTCCTGGGATTTTCATGCACAACAGTTTCTAGAGTTTACCCTGAAGGGTATGAAAAACAAACAAAGAAAAAAAAGATCCAATGAGCATCAGTTCTACAGCCAGAAATGCCTTGTTGATGACAGAGGGCAACAAAGAATGGCCAGATTGGTTCAAGCTGACAGGTATGCTACAGTAACTCAAATAACCATTCTTTACAACCATGGTGAGGAAAAAGGCATCTCGTAATTCACAATATGTTGAACTTTGTGGTTGATGGGCTGCAGTCTGAGTCATTGTGGTTGGAAACCTCTGCTCTAAAATACTGAGGATGACACAGTTGAAAACATAGCCTCTTTGTTAAGCCACTGTTGAGTCTGTTTAGATTCAGTGGGAGATGTATTTATTATTTTGAACAGTACTGGCTGTGGTGGAAAATTAATCAAAGCCATTTTATTTGTTTGTGCACTGTTGCTATTGTTGTGGCCTTGAAATGAAAGTGCTTCACCAATGTACATTGTAATAATCTGTAAATTCTCAGTGAAAACACTTGAAAATGGACAAGTTGAATGTTTATTTGGAATTTTAAAGTGTTTGTTGATCTTAAAGCATTTGAGAATAATAAATTTGATTAGCTAATAATTTGATTAACATTACAATAAAAACAAACAATCAAGCATAACAGGTGAGGATGACTTTACGAAATTAGATGTTTCAATGGCAGTACACATTCTCAGACATAATTACTAACAAAATGGAGCCTATTATGTAAGTTGTCATGATGGGCTTATACATGTTTCATCTAGCCTCATACTTACCTGGCAGGGGTGATACCATGATCAAGAAGGTGGTTTCTCCCAAGATGAGGCTCAGCTATTGCACTTTGGTGGTGCTGAGCCTTGCGAATTCCCCAACGTGTGAATCTTGACTGCATAATTTCTGATGGTGTGGGCTGTGTGCATTCTTCCATAACAATTATTGTGCAGTGGTAGCTCAGTGGTCAAAAGGTTCTGGGTTACTAAACAGAAGGTTGTAGGTTGAAGTCCCAGCATCACCAAATTGCCAATGTTGGATACTTGAGCAAGGCCCTTATCTTCTCTGTTCCAGGGATGCTGAATCATAGCTGGCCCTTCACTCTGACCCCAAATTCCTAATAATTTGGGATATGCAAAGAAAAAAAAAACATTGTAATGTACATGTGACAAATAAAGGCTTCTTCTTCATGAGCACTGCTCTTAAGAGTTTTCAAAATCGCCCTTTTACTGATGCAGGTGTATCAGTTTCTGCATCAGTTATAGTTACTTTTGTTCATTAGTACTTGCAGTGCAGTTTGTCTTAAACATTCTCCCAAAGCAGAGGTGTGAATCAGGTCTGGAGTGAGGATCAGATACAAAGCTCATTGGACAACTAAAGGCCACACTGAATGTCATTTGAGCATGCATGTTCATATGGCACTGCACCATGTGTTTACTGTGTTCATTCATTCATTTTTTGTAAATGCTTTATCAGTCAGTGCTGCTGTGGTTTAAATGATTAATTTGTTTATATTTTGGAACATAGAATCATCTAAGAACTCCTCTTTCATAAGGTTCTTACAGTTACAGAGGACTACTACATTCAGTCTGTATGGTACATTATATAGAGTATACAATAATGTTCATTTAAAAATATAGAGTCATTGCTTCATATTCTATGTTTTATTGCAGTCTTTAATGAGTCTTTAGGATGACTGGCTAAATAATCCAGGAGGTTAGGTGGTAAAATAGGATACTGTAGGATGGTGTTGATAAATGGTAAAGAAGTCTATTGGTTCTGGGAATCCTGGCTGATTGCATCCCATCTGCAAATATTATTGTCTAATGAAAGTCCTCTTAGCCGGTACTATGACTCAAGTGCTCAGTTGGATATAAGTGAATGCAATACCAATGCACACAATTGAAGAAACCTACTGTGTTAAGAAACTACTTTCAGACACCAGTTAATGAGCGCGAACAACAGTGAGAGCCATAACTGCTAACAACATTAGGAGAAAGTGATGGCATAATTATCAGTGATGCTAGATTAATTTCATTTTATGGGAGTCTTGTTTATTTCATCAGCAGGTTAATACTGCACAGCTTGAGTATAATCATTGTGGATGAACAAGGATTCACAAGCCTAATTCATTCCTTGGCAAGGGGGCATAATCGTATAGCTAGATTTGAAGGGTTCAATGAAATCCAGGCTGTGATGGATTACTACTACTACTAACTCTGCAAGTTAGTAGGACATTATTGTCTTTATGTTGACATTTTAGAGTTGTAAATTGGGTGGCATGGACTGGCCTCACAGTTCCAGGGTCCTCACTTCAATCTAAAACTGTCAGTGTAGAATTTCACATGTCCCTGTGCAGTTTCCTCTGGGTTCTCTGGTAGGTGAATTGATTACGTTAAATTGCCACTGGGAGTGAGTGGGTGTGTGAATGTGTGTGCGTATGGTGTCAGGCAATGGACTGGTGTCCCATCCAGGGTGTATGGAGCAGTTACTGAGTTTTAGTGATGAGTTTTAAACCCTTAGGACTTTATAATAAAGTCCTAAGGAAGTGTGGAAACATTTTGAGATTTCACTAGTCTATTTTCATAACATTTCAAACACATTTTGCCAGCCCTTTCACTCCAAGGGCACGTAATTTTCTCAGCTATATTAAGTAATGCCTAAGACTTGTTAGCATTAGAGCTCTCTTTCCCTCTCTTTCTCTCTTTTTTTTTCCTTATAAAAGGGGCAGGAGGCATCCCTGCTATTGATTTCTCCTTGAGAGGTTAGTGTACACACTAGTTGATGTGAACATAGTGTGAGTGATGAAAGCCTGAGATGTGGTCATTAAAAATAGGAACTTGAGCTGTCCCTGTTGTAACTTGGATTGCCTCTCACTGCTGATTTGATCCCAGTCTGAATGAAGCACAGCGGTTGAACCGGTGCAGTTACAAAAGGTCAAATGGATCCATGAGTGCAGTGTTTTTACAGTGCACTTAGCAGACACTGCTTGCAACCAACGTGGGAATCACAACCCAATCATTTCCATCGACATTCCGCACAGAACAAGCAGCATGAAGAGCAATTATTCCTGCTATGTTCACTACGTGTCACCACTGATCATATAATCAAGGGGATACTTTGTAAAAATCTTACAGTAATGGGCTAAGAAAATGTACACACTAGGGAAGCACTTGATTATATGCATATGTATTCCCACCTTTCATTTCCCACTTTTTTCATCTGTATTTTGTCTGGTTTTGCAGCTATCCAAGGCCCGTGAAGAGCACAGTGGTGTGGCATAGAGCTTGTAATCACTCTGTCATCACAATTCCGGCTGTAGATCACCTACTCCATTAAGTCAGCCTGCAGCTGCTGCTACCTGGGGAAGGGTAATTGCTCGACAGGAGCCCACCCTGCTTTCACGCCTCATTAAGCGATTTTGCCCATCGTTTCTCAGCCCCTGGAGCAAGGGGAGACGCTCTATTTGGTAGCAAAATGCAAAACCAGCCACTGCTGTCCTGAGATCAACACTTTGTCACATCAACCAGACACACACACATGCACACACACGCACACACATACACACAAATGCATCTTAGCAATTGTCTTTCAGGCTGTTTTTTCTGCTAAGCATATATATCACTCAAGAAAATAACTCCAGTGACAGTAATTCAAGGTGT